>NC_083632.1:17242531-17422531 GCF_963584025.1 Labrus mixtus
AAAAGGGTTTCTATCATGTCCCCTCAGTCTGTGATACACACACCCATTCCTGGGATGTTTCAGTCAGGACTTTCGGCACGGAGCTCTTCAGCTGCTGTGGAACAGGCGCTGCAGATGTTTCCACACTACATCCAGCTGTTTGGGGGGCTGCTGTAGCCGGGGCTGTCCATCCACCGACGGCGGCTCAAGTCACAGCTTTGCCTAACTCTGTTTCAACACGCATCAGATGAACTGACAGGTCAGACATGCGCAATTATTTCGGGGATGTAATTTACTGCCCGTGCTGCTGGAGGAAGGAAGTTTGTTTTTGAATTCAGAACGAACCCGCTCTCCAGATGTGCGGCTACAACGCAAATGCGTCAAAGTGCCAAGTCCACAGACCCGCCCACCTAAAAGAAAACTGTCAAAATATGAATCTAAAAGAGCGAGTTTAATTTTCTTCATTCAGATGTGTTCCTTCTTTTGTTGAGGAAAAACTTTGGACATTATTTGTAGAGGCGGTTCTGTGCGTCAAGAACTAAATGAACAGTGCCAAACATTGCTGCGTACACAGCGCCATCTGCTGGCTGCACACAGATCACAACCGAGACTAGGCCTACTGGCTTTAAGAGTCATTGCATGTGAATCTGATAGATTCAATATTTCAATGTTGAGTGTAAATGTCTGTAGAATATGCATGAATTGTTTAAATATTATTACTTATTTTGTATTAATTGCTTTCTTTTCACATGTTTACTGATGCAGGTGCAGTTCATTGTGCAGTTATGCAATAAAAACAATAAAAAATACACTAATCTGTCAATTTTGGTCGCATTTAATCATAAAAGATACAAAATGCAATTCACTTTAAATGCAGTCAGTTTCTCTGATGTATGTTCACTTGGACTACAGCATCAGTAGTGTGGAGGGACATGTAGAGGCCTATACATAGTATTACTTTTTATTCTGTTTTGGGATACAGGAAAATTGTTGAATTTAGTCTTTCAGTATGTCTCAGCTCCCGATACCTATATTATAGGTATACCTCCTGATATTCCAGGTTTTAGCCAGGCACAATGAAACAAAGAATATCACAGCTTCCAGTTTACTGCTGGCACAACACGGTGTGAATTTGAAAACCACAATCATTGCAGAGTTTGTAAGAGGAAACGTAACATGAATCAACTCCCATATACAAAAATCACTGAAATACTCCTCACACGATATCCACAAATACTCATTGAAATGCACAGAGTTGTCCGTGTGAGGCTGAAGGTCCCAACATAAGCCACCAGGGGCCATCAGCAGACTTAAATGTAATTCATGATCAAATAAGTTTAAGGCAACAGTAAAACAGTAAAATAAGAAAGTTATTTTGATGTTACAGAGATGATTCACAGAAACAGGCCACCCCTACATAAATCTGTGCCCCAGTTGGGCCACCCCAATCAGATAGTCTGGACACCCCCCTGATTGTTGTTGTTTAAAGATATTATGAATAATATTATTATTTTGTTGTCTAAAGTGGTATCATTGTTTGGGATGAAATGAACTTAAATAAAATAAAGGGGAGAAAAAACAGACTGGGAGTCATATACCGAGCAGCAGGTCATATCAGTCAGACAACTCAGAACAGAGGTAAAGCAGACTGCAGTGATCAGAGTCAGACAGACAGGAGGGAAGGTCAAACACACAACACAAATATTTGGAGAAAGATAAAGTGAACCAGAATGCATACCATAGATAAATGTAGGGCAGTTGAGTGAAATGTTAGAGAATGTTAGAGATATTTTCCTGGGAGCTCCTGAGCTCTCATGTCTTGTAGATTCTTCTGGATCGTTGGTGGGGAGTAACCCTAGTTTTACCTGCTCTTTGTAAAATGTCTTGAGATATTTGTTATGAATTGGCGCTTTTCAAAGGAAGATTGATTGATTGATTGATTGATTAATTGATTAATTGATGATAAAAAGTGATAATGGAAATGGAAAGAAAGTGATTAGTTTGTTTTAAAAAATGTGTATTTACTATATCTCAGTGTAAACTTTTGAAGTTGAGCAAATGGAATATGATACAGTGGAAATAATGAGTTGAAAAAAAACAAAGATAAGAAAAGTTATGTGCAAAACCAACATTACCAGCCAGTACATTAGCTGGCCAGGAGTTGGCCATGTTTCAGTCTCCCAGCTCAGTGCTGCTCAATCATTTGTGTTGTAGCGCCACCATGTGGAAAAAAAAAGATCTCTGCGCACCCTTTGTACCGTCAATTATTTCATGAAGTCTTAGTAGAAACAATGGGGTTCCTCACTGCTGTCTGTGTCAGGACCCTAAATAGAATATTCCAATTTTGAATTGGATTTTGATGATACTTCTGTTGTGAATAAGGGTGTGACTTGTCTTGATTTAAGGTTTGCAGCAAAAGTGAAAAACAAGACAGTCAGGAAACTTTGAGGTGTTAGGTTTGTGTAAGCAAAGGCCAAAAAAAATGACACTAATGTGGAAGTGCATAAGCACCGGAAGTGACATACACACTCATTCAAAAAAGATTGTTTCTTACAACAGGAATGAACATGTTTACAGTCTGGATAATAAAGAAAAACACCTGACAACAGTACATAATGAAAAGCTATAAACACTGTGGAACAATGTATATCCTGGACTTAAAGCTGGAGCATAACTTTAAGACACGATGACAACATTTGGGTTTCACACCATAGACTGTATAAAGAGCAGATGCGTTTGTTGCGTCCATTATTATTTACAGTCTACGCTTCACACCCTGAGCGTGACATCACAGCCACATGGCCTGTGTAGGAATATATGTCTATACTGCATTTTCTTTCTGAATATTGTGGGCATGCACTTCAGGCATAGGTGCCCTTTTTAAGAGCTGGCTTGTTTTATTTTGAAAGGAAAAAGACTGAAGTAATTGACTGACGTTAAGAGAAAATACTGAGATTTATTTTTTTAAACATAAGAAAAGTTTTATTGGTTTAATGATTTTTTTAATTATGTGTTCCCTCGAGATTTAGAGTTAAAAATATTTGTCTGTTTCACATTGAAAGAAGGACCCACATTGTGTCTTATAGCACTTTTTTTTTTCCAAAAATATAAAGTGCGTTACAAATAAAATATATTATTATTATTAATATTATATTTGTTTAATGCACGTCTCAAAAACTGCACATTTACACAAACAGTAGAGCACATTGTTAACAACACACTTCAGTACAGCTCCATATTACGCTACATTGCCCTTGGTACTAAGCTGTATTCTTACTTACTCTTATTCGTGTAAATATTTATTGTACTAATTGCTTGATATCTTACTTACATTCTTATTCTATTTTATTCATATTTTATATAGCTATATTTCTACTGTTATATTGGGTTTAGAGCAACTGTAACGACCGAATTGTTCTCTGAGATTAATAAAGTATTTCTGATTCTGATTCATATTACAGCACTGAGCTTCATTGGGTCAATACCGTTTCAGGCAGAAGAACTCACTAAGCACTCCATCTTGTGGCGAAAGTGGGTAATAACACCTAATTGGCTAAAAACAGTTTTTTTCTTATTTTATCTCTGTCTTTGGAGCATAATGAATATTCTTACTTAACAAAACATGAAGCATTAAACATCAAAGTAAATAAATTATTTACTCTAAAAAATGAAATCACATGTTTAACAACAACATCAATACAAATGATGTAGAAAGGGGGTTCAATGTTTTATAAAGCCATGAAATCCCTCCCCTCACATGTCCTTAAAAACACACATTTTTTGAATTCCGGAAAGATACTTTGAACTCAGTAATCAGTAAGTATGTGTAGACAGTATTCAGTGAGATGTTTCAGTTCATTTTGTGTGATTCTTGTTTTCCCAACATAATTGGTGAACTCGTGAAAAAACTGCTGTGTTGCAAAATATCATAACCCATTGAAAAAACATGACTTATGATCATCATGACAGATAATGTTGCACCATACCCTGAAAACAACACAAAAGGAGGGGGGAAATTGCGGTCAAAAGTGCAGCCAAGTGATGAAACATGAAAACTGGGACGCTTGTTCAGCTCTATACAAGCTCAAGTCCATTTACCGTTTAGTTCAGTAGGTAGAATAGGTGCCCTATAGAGAACATAAGGTCAACAGTCACTGGTTTGACTCCTAATCAGAAGCCAATTTGTGCATGCTATCCCTTCTTCCCCATATTTATTGTCTCTAATTAGTTTTCCTGTCTTATAAAGACAGACAATGCTGGGGAAAAGTCATTCTAGAGGGCGCTGTTGGCCTAGCAGCTAGTTTATGTACTGTACCAAGGCTATGGTCCTCTAAGCCGGCCTACTGATTAGTTATTACACCATGCACCATATTATTACATTTTCATGCATAAAAACATCAACCCTGACATTTGTTAATAGCCATTGTATTATGTAATTCACCATAAAATGCTGCAGATTATTACAAAACGTAATGGTTATTACACAAGGAAGTGAAAATGTGTCACATTTTGTCCATTGATTTCATATTGTCTTCTTACAGGCTCCTTAACACAATACAAAGTCAGAGGAGAGCCATGCATTGTTTCTCCCTGTGGTGTGGGTGTGGCTTATTGTGAGGAAATATCTTAATCAGAAACGGGTGCAGTTTATCAGCGAGTGATGATAACTTACTACAATGGTATGCAGAAAACACCACAGGAATGAAGGATTTGTTTAAAAAAAAAAAAAAAAAAAGTATGTTCATGGAGCTTAACCTTCAAGTAGAAGATAATATATACTTCATTAATTCTGCGAGGGGAAATCCAATTTCTACACTCTGTTGTTGAACATGCTACACACACACACAGGCTGAAATACGCACACACAAAAAATGAATGGGGAGATGTCAGAGTAAAGGGGGGCTGCCCACAGCGAGCTATATGGGCTATGAGTTTCAACGTTTGAAAGAAAGCTTCATCCCTTGATGGAGCAGGCAAGGACAACTCACATAGAAAAGAATACTTACAACCCCCCTGCTGTTTGTAACAGCTCCAGGCTGTCTCCACACATGTACATGAAGTGTGCCTGTATCTGCAGACATCGAGCGACTCCCAGCCTTGGACTGATTTAACCCTGACCTCAGCTCCTGCAGCCACATGGACGATGTCTCCTTGGAACTTAACCCCAAGTTGCTCCCACTGCTTCGTCGGCGGCGTATGAATGTGTCTGATTAGATTAGTTATGACTGATGGACACTTTACATAGCAGCCTCTGCCATCAGTGTGCTATGGGTGGGAATGGGTAGGTGTTACCAGCGGTGAGTAGTCAGAAGACTAGAAAAGAGCTACACATGCACAAGTCAATTTACCTGTCAACCCTTTGCATGCGTTTTGTGAATGAAAGAGGCATTCCATGTGTGACGATACAGGAGAGCAACATAACTGGGACTTTTCACAATACATCACTCCTAAGCCAGGAGTTCTGAATCCTTTTAATTAGCATTTACAGCTGACAGAGTTGTTTCTTTATTCATCAATCCGGTTCCTAAGAATCACAACAACTGACTAATTTCACTGGTTTCATGATCAAATTCATTTATTTTAACATTCAAATAAAGTTTCATAAAGATTTCCAAGATTTCGGCCTCTTAAGAGGATGTTTTTTCTTGTCACTGTAACTTTTGCTAAAATGTTGATAAAGTGCTCATGATGGATTAACGCTGGGTCTTTGTAATATAACAATGAGTTATGTCTTTTACCTGCTTTTTGTAAAGCGTCTCAAGATAATTGTTATGAATTGGCGCTATACAAATAAAGATTGATTGAGTGATTGGTAGATTGATTATCAGCACTGATTCGGTTGTAGGCATGAGGCCATAATAAGAGGTTCTATTATTTAGGTTGTTCAGGTTGTTTAGGAGGACATGAGAGAGACATTGACTTGATAACCAAACAAACTGAGGGCAAAGCTTTCTTTTGGTCAAAGGCAGCTGTTGCATGTCGACAGAGGCTGAGAAAGAGACAAAGCATCTGCTCTAAACCCTCCTTCCTTCCTTCCTCACTCTTCTTTTCTGTGTTTTTTTTCCCACACCCACCTCTCATGTGTTTCTTCTCTGCTGTGTTTTTGTTTTTCTCCCTGCTGGGTTGGACTTTTGCTCCGAGCTCCTCCTCCACAGAGCCATTAAGCTTTGCTTTCCTCTATCTCAGACGTCAGTATTTCTCTTTATCTCCTCCCCCCCCCACCCCCCCCCCCCACCCTTCCACACTTGTTTGGAGGAGCAAGACTTTCTGGCAGACGCTGTGTGTGTGTTCTGTGTTAGAGGAGAAAAAGAATGACCTGAGGAGGGAGAGACGGGACAACGACCTCAGAAATAAAGCAAGGCCTGCTGCGGAGTGGGACAGAAACTGAGGGGAAATCAAGACTTTTTTCATTTCCAAAGAAGAATTACTGGACTTCAACTGCAAAAGTGAGATTCTTCTACTCTGTATGAAATGTCTTTTAAGCAAAAGGTCAAATAGTAACTGTTTGTTGATGTAGTAATATGAATGCTTAACAAATGAATCACATAACATCCAGGCATGTTGGCAACAGGTGCTTTTTGTAAATTTGGTGCTCGCTCACACACTAATGACTGCACTTGCAAAGAGATTCCACTTAGTATCCTACATGTCCTAACAGATAAATGCACTTGCAACTGTAGGACAATCCGTTCCCAGACATCAGACCTTAGATGCCCTGTACTTCCTCTCTGAGGACCGATAGCTTTAAACATCAACAAAGACAAATAAATGGCAGCTAATCTGTGTTCGACTTCATCAAACTTCAGCCAAGCATCGTGCTGGTTTTTGAACAGAAGGCTTCAAACTGAATCCTGAATTTGAGCTGATGTATTATCCTGGCAAATAATGATACTGCTGCATCTTTGAATGTCTCATTTTACTTTATAACTCTCAGTCAGATTTGTTTGTATGGTTAAGGTAATGTCATATCCTTTGATCTACCAGAAGGTCCTTGCTTTATTTCAAAATAAAAGCCTAATTTTGTAAATACGAAATGATGGAATTTCAAACATGCGATTAAAAATGTAATGAATCGTGATTCAATTTTTAATCGTTTGAAAGCCCTAGTAACATCACTTGTTAAAGTAAACTCTGTAGTATAGGTCAACATTGTTAGTAATGAATGCTTATGCTATGTGAGATTACAGTAAATCTTTGCTCAGTAATGACTTGTCATTTAATGTTTCACACATGTTTATGTCTACAATCCACCTTAGTGGAAACCTCTAGGGCTGACAAATGAAGTGCCAAAAACTACAGCACCTCTTAAGACCACTTGAGGCTTGCTCCAAAGGGGTTAACCACCGTTTCAAAATGTAAGGAACTTTACAACAACAAATTAAATGTTTACAGCTCAGTGAAAAGCTGAGCTTTAGCTGATGTCCCCATTCCTGAAAACTGGTCGGGGCATGTATTTTAAGGAAACTCAATTACATGTCTGTGCTAATTATGTCTGTATAAAGCTGGCTATCTAATGGACAGAAATGGGGACTTGGACTCTCAGACTTGGACTCGGGTAGGTCTTACATCACAACCAATTGTGGCTTGCCCCTCAAAGACTTAAGACTTGACTCTGTGTTATGGGACTCATACCCAACTTCTTTTTCTTCGTATTTTTGTTGCATTAACACTGAACAGCTGAAGGGAATGCCCTCCTATTATATGTAAGGTTCCACATCTGGTGCGTGAGCAGCCACTCTCCACAGTTGATAACTGTTTAGCTTAGCTACATCAGCCAGGCCTATCTAACCCAACCTTTGTGGGAGGTTGACTTTTAGATTGGGGTTCGCTGAATTGTTTTGCTGAATTGTGAAAAGATGAGTGTTTGCTTGCCAGATCGGCTTTGGCTTTCATTATTGTATGCCTGATAATGTTTGCAGTATTTTCCAGTTACCCTGAGTAACATAAGTCGCTATCTATTGTAGCCAGCCCGTCTTTATTCAGAAAAAAATGACATAGCCCAGCAGCAACATTAGCATAGAACAAGTTAACCCTCATGGTTTGAGGTAGGCTTTGCAACACTCAAAACTGTAAGACCCAGGCCCGGATCCGAGTACGCTTGACCCCAAAGTCCTTGTAATTGGATCCGTGTGTACTCGTACAGTACCCTTGTACTGTGCCCGAGTCTGCTTGAAGAGCTGGATTTGGGCACGATTCATGTTCACCCACTCATGGGCACCCCTGCTCTAACAAGGAAGTGGACCACTATATGACGTAATTCTAAACTTCTAGACTTGACATGGACTTGTAAAAAGTGTCAAGCCCATCGCTGCTGATGGACATCACTTCAGCTACTTTGCACATTTGCCTTTATTTCATGTAAACTATTCTTTAGAATACAACAGTGTTTTTTGCAGAATTGATACAGTATTAAAAACATGATGTCGTCTTACCAATGTATATCAGTACTTTTTACACCACATTTTGGTGAGACAGGATGCAATGACCGTCTTAACTCTCAAGGTGGGGCTTTTTGTGTCATACCAACACTGCAAACGGCAAATGTATCTAAATTATTATATGAATGGACTTCTGTTCTTTGAAGAAAAATGCATGAATCATATCAAGCTACAGTCTTGATAAAGAAATCATTTACGCCCCAATGCATCCATTAGTTTCCGAACAGATTTTCTCCTGCTGGAAGCCTGACTGTCAATCTTCCCTTCATAAGAAGTTCAGCTGAGGATTTCTCAGATTGAAGTAACTTCATGCACAGGAACAATCTCCTAAAGTCTTCAGAAGCTGTTTATCAATCAGCATTCATGTCTCTACTGTCCAGTTGATCCGTGGGAAAAAGTCTGTAAAGGGGTTAAGGGCTGGAAAACTGCAGACTGTTGTTGGTCACTAAGGAATCTCATGCTTTACAAAAACAAATGTTTTTGGTGTGACCTCTTGTTATCTCATCCTGATGTAAGTCTGAGGGGACCTCATATTCTGACATACACATTTATTGCTGTGTGCTCAATGTTGTTGCTGTAGTTCACAAACTTTGAAAGATCATTTATTTTGACTGTATCATAAAAATACAGGGTGCTAATTTACAATCTTTGTAGTTGTAAATACAGTATTTTGAGAGAAGAGGACCCTCTGCAGCTACTCTGTATCTTTCCAAGTTTTCTCCCCCTTCCCTTCCGTGCCGGAGGGTACAGGTTTGTCAAAATTGTCTTATGCAAGCTTCCCAGCACATGCACACACAAATATAATAAAAATTACCTAAGCTGAAATACACGCAAGCATGTGAAGGCTTGCAGTGACAGATAAGGCATGACTCCAAACCTGCACAGGTATCCAGAAACCTGGAAGATCATATCTTCCCCTTCTCTCGTTCTATTTTTTCAAGACAAAAGTATCCATCCTACCCTAAGTCAGACGAGGATTAAGTAACATTTTACACATTTTGGAGGCAATTTTAGTTGATGACCCTTAAGTTCTAAAAAAGTGAAAGAGTTTACATTGTTTTGGCACAGTTAAAGGATTGTATCAAAGGATGTGACTTTCACATAAAATGAACTGGATTGATTATTTAGACATCAGGATGTGGTTTGTGGTTGTATTTATTTCAGGAGTAGCATGTCAGAAAGTGGCTTGTAGTTAGGTGTGCAGTTAGTCTTAAAGCTACAAGAAGGGAACTGTTATTGGTCCTTGTTTGTGTCAGTTGAGGTTGATGTTAGTGTGTTTGTTTCTTAACTGTTATAGCATGTTATAACAAGAATGGAAGTAGAGTGTTTTAATTGTAATTTAAATGGTTTCATATGGACACAAAGATCAGGATTATCCTTCTTTCTTCCACTGACTGTTCATCTCTATTTACAGATTCCACAAAGAAATGTGAAATCTGTACACAGGTGTTGGGATATTCGGCTTGTGAAGTGTTCTGCTTTCCATTTGTAGTACATTTGTAGTCCGAGCTGTATTGACCAATTACGTATCAGCAGGCTTTAGCGTATATAGACGCAAGGATCCGTGAGGACAACGATAAACAGGCAGAACATTAACAGGCCAATGACATACACATACGCAGATATCTGCATTAAATGTGTAGTTAACAATCAAATATAGATCAAACATTTAAACATGAGCCATACATCTGCTGAACTCTGTGGTGCAAAGGCCAATCAGCGTTTAGTTTACCTGAATAACTGATACGGAACAGAAATGGTCGAACCATCCTCCATTCAACAAACATTTTAGAAGCTATTTTCTTCTCCTCTTGGCCGTAGCCCCGAACAGTGTTGCCAGATCTCGTGAGAGAAACAAGCAACCAGCTCTATGGAAACAAGCCCAAAACAAGCGACCTGGCTCCTCAACTAAAGAAAATGAAGCCCAACAAGTGACCACATAGTGTAAAAGAGTATGTAAAAGAGAGGCCACTTGATAACAGTATATCAAGTGGCCTCTCTTTTACATACATATATACATACATTGATTTTTGTTTGTCTTGTCTACTTTTGATTACAAACAGTGAAATCGATGTCCGTAAGCCTCATGGATTTTGTTGAAGTTTTTTTCGTGCTTTTCGGTGCCAGCATCTTCAATCAGCATGCTGTATTGAATCTGCATGGTGATCACGTATTTAACACTTACAAAATCGGCAGAATGCCTTCGAGTCATCTCCCACCTGAGGTTGGATCCAGTCTCTTTCTCCCACTCTTCATTATATTTTTTTCAATTTCCCCCCCCTTATTCCCGGGCATTGTCACTCTGTCGCTCTGTCAGATGTAGTTGTGTGTGTGTGTGTGTGTGTGTGTGTGTGTGTGTGTGTGTGTGTGTGGGGGGGAGGTGTCAGATCGGACAGGCGGGCTAACCAAGGAAACGGAGTTGTGGACGGATCCTGGAAAAGGACAAACTAACTGTCGCGATTGTGATTTGCTTTATTGTGGAGAGTTGGGAGTGAATCAGTAGGGGTTAATACAGGGAGAAAAGCAAGCCCAAAGTCGCTTATAACAAGCGGACCTGGCAACACTGGCCCCGAATCAACTTTGGACTGCATACCTGAATGAAGATACATTTTAGAAATAGGTTGAAACACTTAGGGTGTTGTTGGGGAGGAGGGTTGGCGGTAGTTTTGGTGCATAAGAGAGACAACTACTCTGAAAGTCACAAAATAAACCATAAGTGTCTTAGTATATGAATTTTATTACAATATAATTTTAAAATTGAGCTCGACACACAGATGCTACTCATGAGGGTTTCGGCATTTGTTTGTGTGAGACGAAGCTCCTTGGCAGTTGATCATAAGGGGGTAAGAAGGCGGATCACGTTTAAAATGTTGATCAGCTGAGATGGATACAAGCAGTCTGTCATGAGCAATGGTTGGTTGAACATTGGGCAGGCATGCTGTCTTTGACTCCTATACATTGCAGATGGTGTATGTGTTGTGATTGAAAAGGTGAAGTTCAAAGACGTTTGGGTTCATAGTGGGAATTTAAATCTGCAGTTAATCTGATGTGTTCGCTCCCCTGATTCTAATCTCCTTTTAAAACGCACAGAACCTACTGCCTGTCATCATTCGTACTTGGCTGAACCACATGAAACGTCATTCTTTGAAGTGAAACATCATTATGAGCACACAAGCAAAATCGACAAACTACCCAAATCTTTCAGTTTGGTGTAAACTTATAGGTCAGAATGGAATATGAACATATATACACGTTTTTATGTTATTAACTAAGCAAAAGAAAATCATTGGAATATTCTGTATCAGTTATATTCACATACTGGCCATTTTACTCCAATTAATAATCTAATGATTCTTTAATGTCATGCAGCTGTGTTTCAGTTTGCATGCTCATATATTTAGGGAATCTGACAAAACATAATCATTCCATCGCTTTTGGGTTGATTAAAAAAAAAAGAGTGAGTTTCCTCAGGCAATGGAGCTCAACAGGAACTATCCCATGCATTATCTCCATTGCTATATTTAATTACTAGTCCTAATATCATAACCATTCACTGTAGACTGACCACAAGCTTCCAGTTGGCACCCGCCTGCCCAACAGAAAGCAACCAACTCCGCGTCCGTGGTTAAATGCCAACCAGAGGTTTCACCTGTCATTGGCTCGGGTAAAAACACCCAACCTAGAAACATCTGAGTCAACCAAAGAAAAAAATCTAAATACAGACAGAGGACAGGGTCTCTGCAGACACTGTCACCACTACACATGTGTGGATCCATAAGTGATAATTGAGCAGCATTACTTTTGTATAAGTCTATAAATTAGTTTTTTTTAGGAAAAAGCTACAGACTCTATCTCTATACAAGACATTTATAAGACATTTGCTTTATTCAGACAACAGGGGATGTTTAGCAACTTCCTGGACCAGTTGTAACCATTAGCTAGGAAGTGACCAAATGTTATATTACCATTGGATAGTTTTAGATGATAGAACAGGCGTAGCATTACTGATTAACTAACTTATTAGTAAAATTCCTTATGTGTGTGTGTAAGCATACCTGGCAAATAAAGCTGATTCTGATTCTGGTTTCCGAAGAAGTTTCCAAAGTGAGCTGCATCTTTAATGCAAATGGATCAATTTTTCAACCCCACTTAATCCAGATATTTTCGAGCCAGCCCCCACGGTAAAAAGTCTACAGGAAGTGGTTGTGAACTGATTTGTGAATACTATTCAGAAAAATGGGCAAGCGAGTGGGCAGGTTGCTGAAGTTTATATCCTTTGACCACTGCTTGACCAGTTTGTGTTTCGTGCATGTAATGAAACTGCTTTATACCATGATTTTCACTCTTTCTTTTCTTCTGTAATTATGTCCAGTAACACGTAGCACAGAAATGAAGGGATCAGCTTGCTGCATCATTTGCATCATTTGCTGTTTGCTAGCATGTTGCAACCATTACGCTCATTGATTCCTTTACATCATTTGACAAATACATGATTCTGTGGAATCATATATGTTTTGAACGTCTAAGGTCCTTCTCTGAGAGCACCGAGTTCCATTTGTGGAGTGGTGGTAGCGCAAGATCCGGTACATCGTGTCTTGTTTTCTGCTGATGCTAACTTGCACTGAAGGGGCCAGCTGAATAGGTTGGACATCTTACTAAGATGCATCTTGGGCACATTCCCATGGAATTTTTCTTGTCCTATCTGACTGTGGCCTGCCACTGTGTGTTATCTCTTCTGTAATAAAAATAAGACTCAGCAATAAGTAATGTATATTAAGGACTGTTATTGTGTATTTTAGATGACTAAAGCCTCTGTGTGGGTCCTGCTGCTCCTCTGTTCATGTCCTCTTGACTTCTCACGCCCCCCTTATGATGAGAGAAAAGCTCCGGATCCTAGCTGGGACAGAGTGCACCCAAAGGACCACCAACAAGATGCAAGGTACCCTTTTAATCCTTACCAACTATGTCATTCATTTGAAGTATTAAGTATAGAAATCAGAATGCAGAAGGAATGTTTTTATTGTCAGCTTTGTCTATAGTATAAACTAAAAAACAAAAAATAAGGGAGCCTGTATTTGACCCTGTTGAATGCCTGGGTTTAGTTGTACTGTATGTAAAGGCGCAGGGAGGTGAGGGAGTGTCGACGCTGCTGTGACCCGGGAGAGGAGCCCCCCCATCAGTACTCCAGTCAACAGTACAAAGTTGTACCACAGATCAACATCACTCTGCTCAAAGGTGAGATCAAGCAAAATATGATAACATGTTTTTATGTTTTTATTCAATACACAATAAGACCAGAAAGGTTACACTGTCACTGAAAATCAACCGATCATTGGAGCATTACTTTTAGTATCCACACATCTCTCAGGCATACATTTTAAAATATACAACCACAGGACAGTAACAAGACACCGTTTCATCTCAAACTTTGATAGGATTGTATAAGAAATCAAACAATATGTGTATCTGTTTGACACCATGGCAACACAAAGAGAAGCCCTTGACACCCATTATGGGGGTTATTTCTTGTGTCTAAATTCCCAAAAAACATTGGGATCATTATGATTGTCGACATTGTCGTCACAAGTTCACGAACATACCTGCACTGGGCCATTGAACTTCTGTTACAGTTTCATTGATTCATAAAGAGTTTTAGTTGTTTTGGTTGGCTGAATCTTGAATCACACAGGGGAAAAGTATGTGTTTGTAGTCTTTGTAAATCTTGCACATGACTATGATTGTTATTCCTAGGCGAGAAAGGTGATATCGGAGAACGAGGACACTACGGTAAATCAGGCAGAGCTGGTCAGATGGGTCCTCCAGGTCCTGGTGGCGTGAAGGGCAGCAAAGGCAGCGTGGGCCTCCCGGGTGAACCGTGCAAGTCTTACTTTGCCGCCTTCTCTGTTGCTCGTAAGAAGGGTCTACAATCCAACGACTACTACCAGACTCTGGTTTTTGACAGAGAGCTCGTTAACCTCTATGGTCACTTCAACATGTTCACTGGTAAGTTCTACTGCTACGTGCCTGGCATTTACTACTTCAGCCTGAACGTGCATACGTGGAACCAGAAGGAGACGTACCTGCACGTGATGCACAATGAGCAGGAGGTGGTGATCCTCTACGCCCAGCCCAGTGACCGCTCCATCATGCAGAGTCAGAGTCTGATGCTGGAGCTGGAGAGTGGCGATCAGGTCTGGGTCAGACTCTTTAAAGGCGAGAGGGAGAATGCCATCTTCAGTGATGAGTTTGATTCTTACATTACCTTTAATGGACACCTGATTAAGTCCAAGAGTGAATTGTAGTGATGAGAGGGGACAAGTTGGAGATGGCACCTCAAAAGCATGTAAATATGGACAAAAATGGTCTCAAAGAATGTGTTATGAAACGATATGTCTTGTAGACATTTTAGAACAGAAACAAATAAAATTGGAATTAAAGGCATAGGTCATTTTTTTATAAGAGTGGTTGTATGAGGTTATTGTCAATAGCAACTGCCAATTTCCACATAGACAGTAGACCCCACACCCTGCCCCAGCGTATTTGAAACGGAGCAGAGAATACTGGCTCTGTTGGCACATTCCATGAGCATTACTAGAGTGGCAGCGAACTGCGACGTACAACAATACAAAAGAATTATAGTTTAAAAAGTATATTGTAAATGTTGATATTACTGCATACCAGATTGAGATGACTTTAAACAACACTTTTGAAGGAGGCGTATAAAACAGCAGCGTTCAGTAGGGAACAAGATGGCGATTGCTGCAGACTGAAGGTGCCATGAAGGAGCTGCTGGTACCCCTTGATCTAGAAAGGTCCTGAAGTACTGTTATTACTAAGTCCCACTCGTAGCTCTCTGGGTTCATGGATATGAGTTCACAGTTAACACTTCCCTCCTGTCCTCCAGTCTACACAGAAGTTTCCCCCTCTCTGTTTTAAACCTGCTGAGTCTCCATCTGCAGTTTTTACTCTGGTCCATGAAGTATCCTCTAGGATCCATAGTAAAAGTGCGTGTCGTAGTTGCTGTAAAAATTTCTAAGTTTGGTTGTATTTGTTGTCTCTTTCGGAGCCCGCAGCTGATCACTTTAGGCGGAGCACAATATTGCCAAACTAAGTGGCTTACTGACAGAAAAGTACGGTGCTGAGAATTTTCTCTTACTATGTACACTTGGCCTGACATTGTTTTTTAGTGTTTTCTTAAAATTAGCATAATTGTGGTATGAATTACCAGGGATGTATTAGCGAGCTTCACTGCCAGTTCTCTAGACGGGTTCTAAATAAAGTGGCGAGCTGGTCGGCATCTGCTGTAGCGAAAATACCTACTGATGACAAATACCTCATACAACCCTACTTCAGATAAAACCTGAACTATCCCTTTAATGCAATAATCTTTTTTGTTTTAAACAAATCTCTTCTGTAATGGCCATATACAGGTTATTTAACAGAATTTCTGGCATTTTTAGGTCCAGTCAAGACTGATCCATTTTGGATTTTCTCCCTTTATATGTGTTTATGTTCTTCTGTTGTTTGGAGGTTTACTGACAATCAGATGCTATGCAGAACAACACAGCGTGACAGATGCTGTCTGGTTTTTTGTTTTTTCCTGAAGATCATTACTTTTTCTGTCCTACTTATGTAATTATGTTTTGTTTGCCTTAATGTGTTATCACAACTATTTTTGACATCTATATTACCCTCCTAACCTTGTCACTGTAAATGTAAACAACAAGGGGCGGATAGCTACAAGGTGGTAATTCAAGACTCTTAAAGGAAGAATGTGCTACTTAGATGTGCGCACCAGCAGAAAGAAAAACAGACTCCTCTTTGGACACACTGAATCCTCCGCTCTCCTCCAGCGGCACACCTCAAACCCCTCTCCACTCGCGTTTGCACAAAGGAGTTATCAAACTGGATCACACCATAATTAAGTGCTAGGCTGCTGCATTGTTTTGTTAGCAGGCTAATTGTAGCGATCTTTAGTTAGCTCGTAGCTTCACATTGCATGTAAATATACACAGAATGATCATGATCTGAAAACGTGTCAACATGTTATTTTCAAGCCACAGATTTTTCACACTGTATCGTTTGCCCACAGAGATACATGCAAACAATATAAAAAGCGATGACCATTGCCAACATCAGTTTGTGTAGTTGTGTTTATTTTGAAATTAGAAAGTGTCTTTGGAGCAGCCACAGTCAGGCAGGAGTTAACTAGTCTTTGTTTTAATTTAGGGATATTTACTGCAAACTCAGACCAATAAGAAAGTATTTTCCTTCACACATCACACAATGAATTCTGCTTGTAAATTTCCCTGTGAACACTGACCAACTATTGTAACAAAATGGTCCATGATTGGTACCAGAGCAGACAAACTACGGGCGTGAAAACGATCTAAGACTTCTGTTGACTTCAATAGCACATCAATGAGAAGATTTACTGCACACAAGAGGGCACATCAAAGCATTTAGAAATGTTGCTTAAGGGGTAATAAGCCTGTCATCATTTGAAGCTGATGCCCATTGAATAATCAAGGCTTAAGAGTTCATGATGTTGACCAATTGTACACTTTATTCTGCTCTCTTACTTGTTCTTCTGAGCTTTAATCTGACCACAAGGAAGAAGAAAGTTCCCCAAAAGAAGAACATTCATGTTAAATCTTTGTAGGTATGGTCCCATCTGGAGAGAGAAGACCTCTCAGAATTATTCCTCACAATCTTCTGTCTTCTTTATATGAAACAGTCATACTTCATTATACTTTGTTGTACAACAACAAGTGGTAATAATTTTAACATTTCACCATATTCCACAGAGGGAGGGAGTGTTTTCTTTTCTGAAAATGAGCAACAGATTTTGGTTGATATACTGCTTTTCTTCCCATAAATCATCTTTTCCAGTCAGGGCTGTGAAGGAAATCGTTGTTGTTCACAGAGGACAGGCACTGCTGGAGATCGTAGCATGATAGTAGAAGAAGAAGAAGATGTGCTTTATTAATCCTGCCAGGGGAAATTACATTTTACAAACAGGATCCTATTGTCATGCACTAATGGAGAGATGTCCGAGTGAGTGGGCTGCCCACAGAACGCGCCAGAGAGCTGCTGGGGGTTCAGTGTCTTGCTCAAGGGCACCTCTGCAGCGCTCAGGAAGTGGACCAGACCATTGTCCAGATTTGCTCTGCATCAGGAGGACTCTCCAGTTGACATGGGCAATGATGTTTGAGGAGTTGTAGGAGACTTCATAACTCTGGAGTAAATTCTATGGACTGTAGCGGGTTTGACAAGGTTTTAATTTAGGGTGCCAGTCAGAGTCAAGTCTAACAAATAAAAATTATATGTAAACAAAAAATAGTCAACCTGCACAAAATATGACATAAGCAGGAGCCACAAAACAATCGAACAAAACAGCAATGCGATTTCAATAATATATGTTATCCCATGTAGCAACCACACTGCAAACAAAATGAATGTGCGCACTGTGTGTGTGCGTTTCACAGTCTGTGTTTGGAAATCAAAGTTCACTCCGGTATACCCACAACCCACAGTTCAGTCCATTTCAGGTCAATGTTCAAATGTTTTTTTTTACCGCGGGCCTCGAAAACAAATAAGGAAACAAACTCAAAAGAAAACATAATTTATCCTTTATTAATCCCGTGAGGGGAAATTAAATTTTACACTGTCTAATGAACATGAACACACACATAGGCCGAAATACACACACATGCACAAACAGGATGTTATGGACACGCATTAATGGAGAGGTCTCAGAGTGAGACACAGCGAGCGCTCCAGAGCAGTTTTGGGGTTCGGTGCTTTGCTCAAGGGCGCCTCGGCAGTGCTCAGGAAGTGGACTGGCACTTCTCCAGCTACCAGACCAACTTCCGGACTTGGTCCATGCCGGGAATTGAACCGACGACCCTACGATTCCCAACCCAAGTCCCTACAGACTGAGATACTGCCGCCCCAGCGTCTCTCTTTGCGGTGCGACGATCAAAACACAAACAAACAAAAGACACACCAGGTAGGCCGACTCACGGTACCAAAGTTTTTAAGTCAGTCAGTAGGTTTAAGTCAGAGTTGGCTTTGATCCATCGGAACCGGCATCTCCTGACTCCAGGGAACAGCTGATCCACCAGGAACAGAGAAATAAACAAATCCAACCGGGAATCGGCCTGACAGCAACGGACCTCCAGCGATGAAGATGTCACACAACACGGATATAACAGGGACTTCCAAACACGCTCTATGCCGAGGTAACACTTCTCCTTCACTGACTTTCTTTCAATCACTCATCGCTCCGATCACCAGTGACTTGCACCTATAGAGATGCCCTTCCTGGAGGACGGATTCAGACTTCGCGGGCACTGTGGCTGTTTTTCATTGGAGTGTGAGATGGATGTGGGTGGATGACGGAGGAAGCAATGAATGGAGGTGTGTATAAAGAGGATTCTGACTCTGCAGGCGCTACAGGACTATTCATAACTTTAGACTGCCTTCAGCAGGAACGATCTTTGACAGAATGTCGGTCTAATATTTTTTTTTTGATGGTAGGCAGATAAATGGTGTTTGGCAACTCAGGGTTAGCATCCTTAGAGGGATGGAAGGATTGCTCAGGCCAAATTGAAATGAGACTGCCTGGTCTACAGATTACGTATTTGTTGGAGTGGTCAGATGTTCCTTACTAATTTCCTTGAAACCAACTACTTACACTTAAAAGTTTAAACATCAGCCAACTGAGAGTCTGCCATTTCCTTTGAAATTTGCATCCTTTGCAGCATTGTCAGTAGAGATTCATGCCTCAGACAATGTCTAAAATGTAGGATTGGGTATCAGCTTATATGCCCGTCCATGCACGGAGGTCCACTTGGAGGTCTTCAGCCTCCATACATGGGATGCGCGCACTAACCACTGCGCCACCAGCGCCACTTTTAGTGGAGTTTTGAAGCCCAACAACAGCAGTCGCCATTTTAAAATTTCTGTCTCAAGCTTATTTTGGTCAATCTAGTAACAGGCAGAGGCAAAGAGGTGGAGCCGAGTCAGGCCATAAGTCTCCTAGCAAACTAGTTACAATGTGCCAGACTGTCAGTCAACGCTCTCCGAAATTATGCAGAACTCTGAGCCTATATATTATCAAAACAGATGAATTATAAAAACTTTACTTCCTAAATATATTTACTATTGCAGGAGGACATGAGACTGACAAAATAGATAATAAAGACAAGTTTAATTGCACTCATAAGTTTGCATTTGTTCACATTTAGTAAAGGTTTCATCTCAGCCAGGTAGTACACAAAAAAACCCAATAATTTCCCATCCAAAAAGGACAATTTGATCAGATTGGATAAGATTTGATAAACTTGATTTGCTCCAAGGGGAATGTCGCCTTGGAGAAAAGTGCAACAGAAACATACAGCTCAGTGAACTATGATTTGACATAAAACAAACTGGAAAAAGCAAAACTAATGAACATAAAACAGATCAAGAATGCCTTATATGGTATGTTGCCTATATATTTATAGTTGTGTTTAGTATATAGATAAAATAGCATAAAAGATACAAATGATAAGACTCGTAAAAATGCATGATTGTGCAAAAACATAACATAAAACAGTGATAGACTGATCACAAGGCAAGGAGTAAAAAAGTTTCACGTGTGAAGGTGAAAGAGTTTAGCACCCGGCAGCACCAGACACCCAACAACAATGATATACATACAAAATCAGGCCACTGTGCAATGGTAATGTTTCGGACAAATCGGATCACATGTAAACAAAATAAAAATGCATCCCCTTTGTATTCAAAAAAAAAGTGTGGTGTTACAGAACGACAATGTGTCTGTTGTCAGGGTTTAGTGTGAACGAGTCTTTAATCTTCTGGACATCCAGCGCCTTGGTTCTTCTGCGTGTATGAACAGGCAGGCTGGTTTTGTTGAGTCAAGGGTTTGGCATTCTGTTTCTCACGTAGGTTTTTACACACCCCATGCAGGAAAAACAGCAACTGAAGTGACCCAGAGTTTACTGGCAGTTTGACAGATATCCTGAAACGTTCGTAGATGGTGCTGCAGTGGCCTCGTGGTTAGTTCATGCGCCCCCACTCTCTCTCCCTGGATTCTGACTCTATCCACTGTCCTTTCACAATAAAGGCATAAAAAGCCCAACTATATATACACATAGTAACCAAAATAAAGATAGTTTATCCATCTGCCTGGGAGGAACACGTGTTGAAACCTATTCCATTGAGATGTAAAAGAAGAAAAAATAAAAAAGGAAAGCCCATGCCAGAAAAGACCCGCTTTCTTTTGGGGACCACTGATTTAAAACCAACTCTTGTTGGGCTCTTTTATGTAATTTATTCTGTTTATTGTCCTGCTTTTTATCCTGACCTTGAGTTTGTATTAAAGTTTCAAATTAAATGAAATTGTATGATGGCGGTGGGCACAAAGGTGAGACGTTGGCTGAAGGAGCTGCACGTCTGCCACAGCTCGTCTTGGAGAGGGTGAGAGGAGGTGTGCAGGACGGCCGTGATTTTGTCCCTCATCCTCCTGTCTCCAGTTCTAGTCCCCCCCCGCCACCACAGTAAAGAAGAGTGCACTGGACACCACAGACTGGTAGAAGGTCTTCAGGAGTCTGTTGCACATGTGAACATCTGCCTCAGAAGTGATTCCACAGAAACACCACATGATGGCAGCCTTCACCAGTTGTTGCTCTGCTTTGAGAAGATGAACTGCTGGGCTGCGCTGAGATCAGTTATTTGGAACGGATCGCTGACACCGTGCAGCTTCAACACTGCTGGACGGTCATCAGATATACGGCTGTCAGCTGAACATACAGGAGACTAAACCGTTTCAAGTACAACTTTTTTTTACAATGACAAAAGTTTGACTTCACCTGATGTTTTGAGGCTCAAATCTTTGTTTGAGGATAATACCTTTAAACTCTCTGAACAGGTTTTTTTTTTTACACACATCCTCTACCTCATATGTTTAGCCTAATACTTCAAATAAAAGCACATGCCAGTTAAAGGCCCAGTCTGGTGTTGCCGCACATTTTAACCAATCAAGGCAGATCTCAAGAAAAAGCAGCAAAATACAAAAGACACAGATGAACTTCAACATCTGTCCGAGAAGAGTCCAGTCCAGAATAATGCCAGTATTTGTATCTGTGCGAGAAAGAAGGTTAAAGGTCAGCTGGAGAAGTGTGTGTATGTGTGCTTCTACAGAATGCAGGCGTTGCCTCTCAGAGTCTCCTGCATGATGCTGCGTGTAAAGACTAAAAGATTAACATCTCTGTGAGGGACAGGAGAGACGGGGAGGACTCTAGTGCTATACTGGTTTGAGAGACGGAAATAAATGTTGAAATTATGTTAAATTTAAATGCTATAACAAATGCTTTGAACCAATAAATACACCCTGATATGTTTACACATCTCCGTAGGCCAGCAGAGCACTCGTTAGTGTTTACAGGAGTCTCTCTCTCTCTCTCTCTCTCTCTCCACTACAGTGCAGCAGGTTGGCATAGATGGGCTGTCTTACAAAGAAATAACTGATTTGTAATTGAATTTCTTTATTGTATTGATAACCTAATTTTGTACACAGTTGAATAATCTTTCTGGTGTAAATTTACAATTTTCTAAGCCTTTCCCATCTTTGCTGTACACAAGTTATTTTTGAAAATGATTAAATATTTCATATTGAATACTAAATAAAAAATTAGAAGCAGTCTGATTTCAGAGGCTGTATTGAATAAAAGCTTGGGTTGGCTATTAAAATACGTTTTACAGTAATAGCTCGATTCAATTTAAGTTTTTTTTTAACTGAAAATGTCCAAGATGTAGTAGCAATAGGATAACTCAAACTATAATAAAAGATAATTCAACACACAAGTAGAAAGTGACTCAAAAATACAGCACAAAAACAAGAAGTACATTTTTTTTTTTTTTGCCGGAGTCTCCAATCCCTTTTGTTTCATTTGTTTTATTTTTTATATTTGTGGGGAATATGTTGAAGCAAATGAAACTCTGGGTTAAAACCTTTACCTGTGTAGCAGCGTAACGTTGTGTATGTTTTGGTCTCCTTTGTTTTATGAGTCTTGATCTAATTGTTCGCTGCATAATTAAAACTACAGCGCAAATCTTCCCCGGTACATCACGGGAAGAGTTGTGCAATGTGTACAATCATTTGACGAAATGCAGCGAATCTCAGTCTGGTCTGCATTTTTCTTAAAGTTAGAAATGTAGGTAACGCTTTACCATTACTAGAGTACAAACATTAAAGTAAAAAAACCTAACTAATGCATGATTCTTGATCAGCTGAGGGATCCACAGTTTCTTAATGCATTAATTAATAAACCATCAGTGTACCATTACTCTTTACATGTTGCACATTTTATGAGAACAGTATTCTATGGAATAAAAAGCCTCCAAATTAGGCTTTACATGTATCTTTGGACTCTTTAGGGGACTCGTAGAACTGTACTGTATACTTGTCTAACTCTTTCTCATAAGGGTCCGTTACCCTTATGAACTTAAGTTTGCAAAAAAAACCTTTGTCAAAATCGAACACAATAAAAGCAGAAAAACATAAAGAAACAATTAAACATCACCCACAAAGAAGTTAGTCTCAGAAAAGTAATTATAAGAGGGAAACAATTGAAAAATAAAATCACTGAATGTAAAGCAAAATATGCACAGGGTCTCCGAGGCCAAAACCAAGGAGCTAGAATAACTAAAAAACAGTCCCTAACTTCTTCCAAACAGGAGACATAAATAGAATGCAATGCTTTCTTAAGGGTATCAACATTTTTTGAGCTATAGTAGTCATTAGTTTGCGCTCAAAACCCTGCATGTTTGAACCTGCATGTTTGAACCTGCATGTTTGAACCTGTAAGTATGACAGAGATTCCAATGTGGACGCTGGCTGGAGTTTTCTTCTTCACACAGGGGCAGCAGAGGCAGAACTGGATGGGTCATACTTTGGTTTTCTGCACTGTTGGATAATGGTGCAGAAAAATATGGCCTTCTCTGGAAATTAAATTAAGGAATGAAGGAAAGGAAAGACAGACGAAGCATTAAATAACTGAGAAGTTGAATCGGATGTTATCTTACTGCATGTCACTATCTGTAAATCTTTATATGCTAATGTATGTAAGCACATATTTTCCAGGGAGCTCCTGAGCTCTCTTGTCTCATTGGTTCCTCTGGATTGCTGCTAAGGAGCCCCACCCCCGTTTGTTCCTAACCTTCTTCCTGCATCTTCTTTGATCCCAGTTTTTAAGCCCTGCACAGTTTCAGCAGATGGCTGTTCATCATGAGTCTGGTTTTGATCAAGAGTTCTGCCTCTTAAAAGGACAAATTTATTGCCACTGTTCCTTCACTAAATGTTGCTTAGAGATCATGATGGATACAAGTTGGGTCTTAGTAATACAGCAATGAGTAAAGTCTTATACCTGCTCTTTTGAACAATTATATAACAAAGAGTAAGGTCTTGAGCTACAATTTGTCATGAATTTGCGCGATACCCAGAATAATGATTGATTGATTGATTGATTGATTGATTGATTGATTGATTGATTGATTGATTGATTGATTGATTGATTGATTGATTGATCTTATTTGTTACAAAGCACCAGCATGCTCAACTTAAAAACTCCTTCCTCAAAAGTAACATTGTAACCAAACAAAAAAGTGTCAGCACTCACAAAATAGTGTTCAACTTTTAATGGTGAAGATAAACATCAGCTGAAGGAAACGCTGACGAAAGCCCAAGGGGGTCTTTCGCTGTTTATCTTCAACATTAAAGTTTTACAATATTTTTACGAGAGTGCTGAGTGTTTTTTGCTGTTCCTATAAAGTTACTCGCTACAACTAAGAAGTAATCTGAAAGGGTCGCTGGATAGTCCAGTGGTTAGGCCGTATGCTCCATGTGGTTCCACTCCAATCCTTGGCATTTTACCTCATGTTATTCCCCTCTTTCATCCCAGTTTCCTATTCTCTCCACTGTCTGCTCTCTACAATAACAATGTGAGTGTAGCTGGTTGTATCTATATGTCTGTGACCCGAAGTTCAAAAGCACTTTGAGTAGTCAGAAGTCTAGAAAAGCACTATACAAGCTCAAGTCCAGGCATTTGCCAATTCAGAAGACCTGAAAACCACAGGACAGTGTGACTGTACCTGGTCATCAAAATGAATGAATCAACAATGGTCCAACACTGCTCTGGTGATATTACCCACAGAATCACACAGCACTGCGGCCTCTGCAGTATCAGAGCAGGGTCACCTCTTTTTCCATTAATTTACCAAATAACAGCATCCGTCACCCTCGCTGTGGCACACCAACATCCAGCCATCCTCGTCCCCAGAGGCTTGTGGGTATGAAATACAGCCATCACGGTGCCGGATACATGATTCTATATGTGAGGGTTACGAGCAGTATAAATTTTTAATTCAGTGAGCAATTTGAACGGACTGTTTCTGACATGGAGATGCCGTCTATTTATTAGCACATGCCAATAGGAGGCCTGCGCTAAATAATCAACCTCAGAGGCGCTACGGGCGAGGCATTAATATTTCATACAACATGCTGTACCTGTGTATATATAAACATAGATTGTTCTGGTTGTAATTTTCATCATGGTTTATTGGGTATTAAAGATTGAACTCTGGTTCCCCCCCACCTGCTTGTTCAGTAATCAGTGTGTAGTCCCAAACCAGGCCTGAATATCAAATGACCAAAAAAAAGAGAGCTGACAGGACAGGCTGTGATTCAATTCTACAAGGCTCATGTTGAACATGATGGTGTGGAGCGCGGGTCATATAGAGCTGTGACCTCTCTGGTGAGATATGCAGTATTTTTTTTTTTTACTTTATTTAAATATTCTGTTATTGTTGCTATTAGGGGTATTGTGTTTTGCACCGTTCTAGTGTTGGATGATAAAACAAACAGAGAACGCTACAAGCATGCATTTAGCTGCAAGGAATAGATGGGTCCGGACAGGAAGTCAGATAAGGAAACGCACGGAGCATCCAGTCAATTTCAAAATAAAACACAATATACAGACTCTCAATCGTATTTTTCATCACTTTATCAACATTACAGAATGAACGACAAATCATTACGGTGGCTGGGAAGGGCTTAACTAAGTTACAAAGTGTGAAACACTTTTACAAAGCTTAGCCTAATTTACATTTTGGAAAACATTTTTCCATTTTATAAAACCATACTACAAAAGCAAAAAACTCATCAAAATCAAAACCAATTTGTGATTAAGTGAGAGGTCAGTTAGTTTGTCATGGTGGAAAGACTGTTTATTGTGACTGGATGATGTTTTGACTGGTAACGGTGTTCTGCTGTTTTTAAATTTGTCTCCGCACTCGTAAAAGTGTTTCTCATATTGAACATTTTTGTTTAAAATGTAAATTTGTTTTGTCCTTGGTGATCTGTTTTGAAGTTTGTAATTTTGTTGAATGAAATATAAAAATGTTTTCAAAATGTAAATTTGTCTCAAGGTTTGCAAAAGTGTTTCACACTTTGTAAGTTTGTTTTGCACGTCCCAGCCACCGTAAATCATCCTCAGAAAGACAAAGCAACATGTTGTTTGCACATTTCTCTCCTAATTCCCGTGTGATCATGTAGTTGGGATCTTGTGAACCCGTGTGTACAGCTGCTCATGGCTGTGTTGAAGCTCCAGAAACAAACCCAGTGTGCTCTGTCGGACGTAGCAAAACTGTGGCGCTGACGGATGCAGCACCCATGGACTGTGTGGAAATTGGCAGTTATCCATCCACATCTGCTTGAAACTCGTGTTTCACAGTTTTTATGTCAAAAGAAATAAAAATTTTAAATTGCTCGTTCAAGTTCAAATGGTTTTAAAAGAAATAAAAGCTAAAGCTGAAGGGCCTGTGTCCACCGACAGTTGAACCGCTCACAGCCCACGTTCCGGAGCGCTTCTCACCAGCGCTTATTGTTGCTACGTTACTAAAACTTCTGCTTCCCTCGTAAAGGTGTGCTTCAGATACCTCTATTAACTAAGTATTCGCTTCAATTCAAGGAAGTATCACCAAGAAAACATGGAACAATGAAAAGGAGTCGTGTTCTGACATCAGCAGCAGCTCCACACATGGAAACTGTTCCTCCACCATTGTTGTTGACAAAGCTGATGTTTTAAGTCCCGCCCCCTCCTGGTTGTGATTGGTCGGAGAGGGAGAAGTGACATTGACGAGCGCAGAGCTGTTCCAAAAGTTTAACTGTTTTCAACTGAGAGTGCAGCGACAAAAAAACAGCTCACTTTGAGGGCGTTTTTCCGATGAGCACGCTTGCACTGAAACCCTGAACTGCTACTCAAAGAACACCGTCTGTGGACACAGGCTCTAAATTACAGAAGAGGATTTAGGGCCACTAGAAACATTTGTTGGTTCTGACTTTTTGGGGGGATTCTGACTTTAATCTCAGAATTACAGTATGTCAACTAAAAAAAAAAAAGTGAGAACCAAAATGTTTTTCATTGGCCCTTATCCTCTTCCGTACTTAATGCATGAATTATATAACTTTTAGAGTCCATCAGTTTTAAGGATATGAACCACCTGAAAACACTTACTACACTACCTCAGGTCAAAAAGAACAAATGTAGGCTTGTACAGAATTCTTAGTAACCTTCCATTGGAGGCATTTCTACGACATT
Source organism: Labrus mixtus (assembly GCF_963584025.1). Lineage (NCBI taxonomy): Eukaryota > Metazoa > Chordata > Actinopteri > Labriformes > Labridae > Labrus > Labrus mixtus. The sequence continues at coordinate 17,269,614 of NC_083632.1, forward strand.
GACACATCATGTTCACTTCATAACGTGCACCACAACATAATGTTGTGTCTTTCTGTGATACCACATGCTTCTATGCACACATTTTGTTTGTATTTCTGAAAGCTTTCAACTGCCTCTCAGGAGCTTCATCGTTGTTGTTGTTGCTTCACTTTTCCTCTCTTTGCAGCATGAAGTAGAGATCAACATGTTTGTGATAACTTTTCCATCATTGTGGTTTCAAATAAGATATTTAATCCGGCACCTTAAATTCACCCTTACTTCTCCCATGGGAGTAATCTCCTATACTGGAATACTTTTAATGGTATCTCCTTCTCTCGCCCTCCTTCCCGTCGCCCCTCTCTTTTCTCACTCTCTGGCTCCCTTCACAACAGACCTGCAAGCAGAAAAGGGGCTCAGGAAGAAGAGAATCGCTCTACCTGCTCTGATTGTTGTTGCATAATTAAAGACAATGCCCAGAGCGGTGCTACTGAGCCCCAGGTGACACACAAACACACTTCCTCCTCTCAATCTCTGCTCTTTCTCTTCTTTCACAATCCCGATCTGCCTTCTTCTTCCCCTCTTTTCCTCTCTCTCTCTCTCTCTCTCTCTCATACATAAATACTCTTCTATGGATGATAGCAAATAAAGCTTGCAAAATGGTGCACACTTTTAGAGTGTTTTGTATTGATCCCAGGTTATGAGTGCAATCAATCTGTTTGCTAATAAGATATGGATATAAAATAAACCGTAGATATATTTATGACACATTCACATATCACAAAGTTTCATCATTTCATGCCTTGAAATACACTGAGAGGAATTTGGAGGCCCTTTTGAACAAGATTACGAACTTGTATGGGTTGTCTAAAGATACTTTTAGACTTTTAATTGTTGATATTTTATCTCTTCTTTAGTTGTTGTTGTTGTTGTTGTTGTTGTTTTTATAAATCACATAAAAAATGCAAACTGTGAGTGAGCAGGGAAAAGAGAAAACCAGGATGAAACAAAAGAAGTCCATTAGCCTGGTAGCTGTTTCATCATTGAAGGCTGAAACAGGTGGGGAGAGGGTTTATGTGAAGTGAGAACTAGGGGGCGTTAGGCGGTTTAGTTGAGTTTTCCATGTAATGAAGCTGGCTCTCTTCCTAGATCACCATGGTAACTTACTCTAAACACATAACCTGATCAGGACAAGGTTATATTCAGAGTCTCGACTTTACATCAGCTATAAAGTGCTGACATTTCCTGACAATAAACTCGACATGCAGTAAAGATTCTCAGTTGGGCGAAACCGTTGTGCCGTATTCCGTTACCATTGGATGGCGCGCGACCAGTCCCACTGAGTCTGTTTCTGGAAAATGAGCGCAGTGGAGGGCAGTGGAGGGCAGCCATGAGCAGCTGTACACACTTTACAGGAGAACAACAAGATTACGCTGTATTAAAGAGGAAAACATGCAAAGAACATGTTGCTTTGTCTTTCTGTGGTTGATTGTTTTGTTCGTTTGGTGCCTGTTTTGACGTAATTTTGATAAAGTGATGAAAAATATGATCGTGAGACTGTTTGTGTTTTATTTTGAAATCTGTGCGTTTTCTTGTCTGACTAGTGATGTGTAGTTCGTGAACGATTCGTTCAAAACGAACGAATCATCTGGGTGAACGAACTGAACTGAATCACTTACTGAAAAGAGTTGTTCATTTCTCAACTTCAGTTGCGCTCTCCTCTCTCCCGTCTCGTGTCTCTCTCTCTAGACCGTAAGAGTCACTCAAAGCCCGCCCTCCCTCTCCCTTTCATGTCAGTGATACGTACTGACTGAACCAACAGGACGGAGTCGGTCGGGAGCTCTGTGTCACTAAAGCCTACTTCTCCCTCTCATGTCTCCAAAATTGAGGAAGTAGCAAATATATTATTTAACATTTAGGTGTCGCGAAAATGTATGTGCTTTTTATATCTGCTGTCAGTTTGCAAAAGGCTTTTATATCCAACTCAATTTCACTCAGCTGACTGTTTTAACATCCACTAACGATCGTGTTTCAGTCAGTACAGTGTGTGTGTGTGTGTGTGTGTGTGTGTGTCTGTGTGTGTGTGTCTGTGTGTGTGTGTGTGTGTGTGTGTGTGTGTGACTGAGGCTGGTGACTTGCAGTCTCGCTCGTTCACGTTCAGTCAGTGTTTCGTTCACTGAACGAACTGAGAGGAAGAGAGTGACTCGGAGGCGGAGTTCTCGTTCAGCTCGTTCACTGAACAAACTGAACGAGAGCTCCGCCTCCGAGTCACTCTCTTCCTCTTCTTGTACTGAACGTACTGAACAGAACGGTCGGGGAAAATAAATGTGATTGTTTTAGCAGCTTTCAGTTTGCAAACTGTAACTTTATCCAACTAAATTCTCAGCTCATTGGTTTATTATTCACCACCGGCTGTTCTCAGTACGATCGCGAGCAGAACTAAACATTCGGCCGTGTTTCAGCTTATTAAATTCTGATTCACAGACAGAGCTGCAGAGAAGTACTGAACGATTCGGTGAACGAATCTTTTGAACGAATCACTTTACTGAACTGATTCTACTGATGCAGTACACTGAAAAGAACTGCTTTTCCCATCACTATGTCTGACTTCCTGTCCAGCTTGAAGTGTGTCTGCAGCGGGCTCCATTGAAAATAGACTGCCAGCGTATTTGAAACAGAGCAGAGCAAAGTGGCGCGGCTGGCACGCTTTGGAGACGAACCCAAACGCTCGCTGTGGAAACAGGAGCATCGACTAGAGTGGCAGCTAACGGCGGCGCAGTGCTGACGGGCCGTGGGACTGAGACCTTCTCCCTGTGAGAAATACATATTGGACAGAGCAACTCAAATGTAGGAGCAGGCTGCTGGGAAATGTTCTAGAAATGTTGAGGCATGTGTGAAAAGGGCTCGAGACAGAGAAGAGTAGAATGACAGAGAGTGGGAGAGAGAGTGGGTAAAAAATGGAGAGGGTGACTGACACAGTGACAACAAGTCAAACCCGGCAACTAGAGCAGACTTGACCTGAACCCCTTCTTTGTACTATAGCAGGAGTGTGTGAACATGTGTGTGTGTGTGTGTGTGTGTGTCAGGGCAGGACCTCTCTTCCTCATGTCTGTCAGGGTGACAATGACTGTTGGCCAATTTCTTGACACCTCAGAGGTAAAAAATAAAAAATAAAAATAGGCAAAGAGAAAAAGAGAATGTCGACAACATGAAATAATCATCACCTTCTCCTCCCCCGGCCGAGGAAATATGAAACATTAATACACACACATTCCTGCTGCTGCTCCTCCTCCTCCTCCTCATTCACTCCGTCTCCATCCTGCACTCATATCTCTGGGGAGAAAAACTAATAAAGAGGAACAAAAATGCAGGAATGATTAAAAGCTGCTCCTATGCAAGAGACACATTAAAATCAAACAGAACAGGGTGGAGAAGGGAGAGGGGGGGGGGGGGGGTGCAGGTTGAGACTTAAAGAGGAAAAGGAGTGCAGGTAGACAAAGAAGAAGCGATGAGGGAGGAGAGGTGAGAGACAGATGATGCAGGCTGGAGGCAGCAGTCTCTTTGTCTCTGTCAATAGTTAATATTCCAGTGGTCGGCCTGACACCTCCACCTCATTTCTGTCTACAAATATTTACACTGGATAGTCCTGTATCCATGTTTTCTTTGCTGTATAGACACACACACACACACACACACACACACACACACACACACACACACACATTGTGTACAATACACACACATGACTCCTCGTGGCTGTTGGCAGTTTCATTGTAATCAGAGAATTTCATGTTGAAAACTAAACTGGAACAAGGCGGTGGGCTTGTGTGTTAAAATAATGCATGTCACTCCTGTTATTAAAGGGATAGTTCAGACTTTTTGAGTTGATGTATGAGTCAGTGTATTGCTGCGTTCCATTTTACCTCGGAACTCGGACGACTCACGCCCGAGTTAACCGCGTTCCAGTTGCAAGTCGGACAAGCAACATGGACGCCTCCAGGAGTACCTTTGTTTTGTTAGCTAATACCAGACGATAACAACACACTACGTGACCTAAAATAATATGAAACCACCTCCACAGAGAGAACTTGCACGACACCATCGGTGTGATTGATTTAATGACACAAAAAGACGATTAAGTTGCTAATTAAGACACAAGTTACAGCTTAAACATCCCAGTGGACGCATGTAGCATCCATATTGGATCTGAACTCCAGCTACTGAAGGTTCTCCGAGTTGGAATTCTGACTTCAGGGAGCCCTCCGTTGCAGGTTCACAAGACTTCTGTTTTTGCCGGATGCCAGAGCACGGCGCATCAATTTACCACAGAAAAGATCGAGCGGGATGGGAATGGAGCAGATGATGCCCATTTCAAGCTCTACAAGTGGCCACACTAATAAGACCCACAGTGTTGTGTTTAAAAGAGCTGTTTTGGTCAAAAAGTGTCTTGTGAGGTCAGAATGAAATAAAAACGTTATTTTTCTAAACCACACAAAATGTAAATGAAATCACATCATTAAAAAATGTACATGTTGATGGGAAAGATTGAAGTCCAAGCTTTCTGCTTTCTAAAAAAGCAGTCTGTAGCTCCTCGTGCTTTTATTTGAGAGGAAGCCGAAGACAGGATGAAACAAAGATGTCCGACTGCTGCCCACAAGAGGTCAGTTTAGTTGAGTAAGTTAAGTTCTGTGAGAAACATCTGAAGACGTTATCCTGTGTTTAAAGCTGCAGTTCGGAGACCTTTTAGGAGCTAAGCGCAGGTTTCTGTTCCACTTTATTACGTTTTTAAATTTTAACAAATCGGAAACTTCTTCGCCGCAGTGAAAGCAATGAAGAAGCACAGTGAGCTGGGAGGAACTCTCGAGTGACCCAAACACCATAAAGCATTTATTGTCTGTGTTGTTGTTATTAGAGTACAAACACACACACTGAGCTGTCTGCAGGGGGTAGAAAAAGAGAAGAAGCACACAGTGGGGAGGTGTAAAGCGGGGTTGACGCCACTTACGGCTTGTTTCAGCGCCTATTTTATGGGTGTTAAAACAACAAAATAGGCTTTTAATGCGGGCCGAGGCCAGATGTCGATGTCGTTTTGGGGAGCTCTCCTCCCTCCTGCCTCCCTGTGTACTTCATTAATCGAGACGTTAAAAGATTTATCTGTGTCTTCTGCTTTGTCGTTTTTTCCTCCACTAACTCCCATCCTCCCTCTTGTCCTCTTTTGTAATTAAACGGTTCAGGCTGCTGCCCTGCGTGTGTGTGTGTGTGTGTGTGTGTGTGTGTGTGTGTGTGTGTGTGTGTGTGTGTGTGTGTGTGTGTGTGTGTGTGCGTGCAGAGAGAGAGAGAGAGCACAGACAGACAGTGTGTTTTCCTCCCCTTCTTCGCTCCGCTTTTTCCGTTCTCTTTTTGCAGCAGATGCTTCTGTTCTGCCTTAACGGCCAAGGATTCCAACTTAATTAACACTAAATAATTAAGTGAATAAACATGCTAAGCGCAGCAAACTCTCACACACACGCTGATACTCATACACTGTGTCTGAATCATCTTCAGGGAGCCGCTCGTACGGGGCTGTGAGGAAACAGGAAAAGTGTCGTAAATTTAGTTGGGGAAGGTTTTTTTTTTTGTAATGAAACAGGCTCATTCTCCAAACAGTGGAGTAATTAATGTGTTTAATTCTGTCATTAATCATGTTGAACAGCACAGGTAGCACACTGACAGTGTTCAGTCTCTGGGGCCTCGACTGCATGACGCACAGATATTGCTGTCGTGGTTCACGGTAAACAAAGGGAACAAAGAGGTTTAGTTGGTTATCACACAGGATGTTTTAAAATGTGTGTGGAGCATGCTGCAGACCTCTTTGTCTTTAACAGTTGGGGAAACTGATATCAAGTGCAGCAATCAATGTGTTTGTAACGTAAATATGTTATGTTTGCTGCTCCCTCTGACTGTAACACGCTGAAGTCAATCTGTACTTTTCTTGCACACATCATGATGTGGAGGCCGTCGCCTTTTCCCTTTAACATTCCCTTTCACATTTCGTTTCACCTTTCATTTAGGATTTGTTTCAGGATGATCTCTTTTTACATGTCTGTCAGAGGTGTTGCTTGTAAACAGGCAAGGCATGCAACTGCTTGGGGCCCCAGGCCAGTAGGGGGCCCCCTGAGTGCTGACAAACTTCAAACCATTGCAGTGGCTCCAAATGTGCAATTTTTGCAATGACAGTTGGAAACCTCCCTAAGGGGAGGCATCTGACGCCCTGCTTAGCGTCAGATGCAATAAAAATGTGAAAACCAAAGTTTGTCAATGAAAGTCACCGGAGGGAAATGAAAAAGAATGATCTATCTGCTGAGGAAGAGGGGTAGGCGCTGGGAAGCTGGGAGACATAATGGTGATGAGCGCTGGTTGGAGGGGCCCCAAATTAATTTTTTGCCTTGGGCCCCATGAGACTCCACAATCGCCACTGTGGTTCAAGTTGGTAGAGTTGGTCGTCTCCAAACCGGAAGGTGGGAGGTTCGATCCCCAGCTCCTGCAGCCACATGTCCCATATGTCCCTGGACAAGACACTTAACCCTGAGTTACTCCCGCTGCTTCATCTGCAAGTGTGTATGAATGGGATTAGTCACTGCTGATGGTCACTTTCAACCAGTGTGTGAATGGGTAGGTGTTACGAACTAGCACCGGCTACACATATACATACAACAAAACTAGCCCTAACCTGAAGTGTGACAGAGAAGTCAAGAGATGACAGGTATGGAAAGGACTGATTCTCACATAGGGAAAACATAAGGTTAGGTCAGCTCACCTATACGCGGGTCTGCCGGGACACCGGCGGCCTGATCGCACCGGACAGCTTTTAGAGCGACGAGCCCAAGCTTCGTCTTTGAGTTCAGTTTTGTTTGTTGTAGTTGGATCACAAGATACAGCTGGTTTCTAAAACGAGTCCGGAGTGGGTCATCTGTCAGGTCCGACAGCTTCCAATTTGGCGTCCATACGGGTCCTCCGTCAGCTGCCACTTCACCTGTCTTATTACGTCATTTAAAGCGACAGAGCACCGCTCTGAGCGCACCTCAGGAATGGTGCGTTCAATACTATCGGACAATCCAGTAAACACAGTTTAAACCCATTCTCTATTCTCCCCATGAAAACCAGTCCAAAGTAATTAACAAAACTGACAGATAAAGATGAAGAAGAAGAACCTTACTGTTTCCTAACAGTAGGTGTGACCTGCGGTAAAAAAGTGCTTTGAGTAGTCAAAAGACTAGAAAAGTGCTAGACAAGCTCAAGTCAATTTACCATTAACATGCATTAATCATTATGCGTTATTATAATCAGTTGTATAAACGTTACACAAAAGTTGTTATTTTAAAGGAGCAATAAGTAAGTCTGACACCTAGCGTCTGAAAGGGGTACTGCAGTCCAAATGTAAAACATTGGAGAGAGCTGTCGCCCCCCCGCCCGTCCCAAGAGTCGATGTGCAGGCAGGATACCATGTCGCGGATACAGACGCTTCTGTGCTTTTTGGAAAAGTGTGGGGGAGCCATCTACTTTGTCTGGTCATAACAAATACAGTATCTAACCTTAGAAGGAGGACATACTGGCTGCTGCATTGTTGTCAGAGAAGCCAGCACTTCAACACAGCATGTTTCCTTAATGTCTGATCATATAGTACGGTCACTTTATGATTTAATTAAGTAAATATCTTACAAAAGGGTATGGCAAAAATTACACGATTCATTGCTTTCGTTTATTCTCAGGCTGGTTGTTAGGGACGTGGCTCTTATTTTATGTCATCTTTATGGGATGAAAATGTTTTTTAAAGGAAACCCTAGTCTTGTAAAAAAAACAAAACAAAGAAAACCCCCTAATGGTTCTGTGTAAACATCTGCCCTCTAGGAAGATCCCGTTAGGATTCTGGACTGTTGCAGTGTGTGAGTGTGTGAGTGTGTATGTGTGCGCGTGTGTGTAGGTGGTGTGTGTGTGTGTGTGTGTGTGTGTGCACATGAAATATCAGTGTGAGTGTGGGTCTGTGTGCGCTCCAGGGACCTGCTTCATCAGAGCTCAGCCGAGTGTGTCAAGCGGTGATGTGATCTGGTCCGCGGTGACATGCCCTGCACTCCCCCACAGCCACCGACTAGACACACACACACACACACACACACACACACACACACACACACACACACACACACACACACACACACACACACACACACACACACACACACACACACACACACACAGCTTTGCTCCAGTGTGTGGCCCAGAACAATAAGGGCTCATTTGGTGAAATGAATCTGTCTACCACTGAGGCTCTTCCTCTGAGGAGCCTAATCGCACTCAAATAAATGACTAAACTGTGTAAGTGTGTGTATGTGTGTGTGTGTGTGTGTGTGTGTGTGTGCGTATGTGGGTGTGTGTATATTTGTGAGTCAACCGAACACTTTCTTTGTCCTACACAGTTTTTATAAGAAAACTCATAGAATTGAAAGGCCTGCTGAGGGGCCGCCATCTACCCAGATGTTTTCCTTTTAATCTCTTATAAACTCTGTTTAAAAGCCCGACTGGCACCGGTGCCCCAAACCCTGTTCCCAGTGCTCCCAGTGCTCCCAGTGTAGCTCCCAGCACTCCCAGTCTTGTAGCCTCAGCAGCGGTGGCAGCAGCTCCTGCAGTACTGGTGTGAATGGTGGTAATTAATGGATTTACACATTGAGCTCTTGTCAAACACATGCCAAGGGCAGGGAGCTCTCCCAGCACACCATGACGATTAACTTCTTCCACACACACACACACACAGACACACACACGCACACACACACACACACACACACACACACACACACACACACACACACACACACACACTCACGCGCGCGCACACATACTGGTGCGTACAACTCTAAGTCCCTCCGTTATAATAACCACATGCATAATTCCATCACCAGCAGGCACACGCAGGCTATTACCTGAACCTGAAGGCCCTTCACTGGAGCTCTGAGACTGGTGAAGGGATGTTTATGTGTGTAAGAGATAAAGACTGATGGACGTGAGATGGAAGATTCAGGAGATGCTGATAGAAAAAGCTGGAATGGACCAGAGAGGTGTGACATTTCTAGAGCTCTACCTGACTCAGGGTTGGTCAGACTAATCCAGTGGATTCAGTACAAAGCTTTTAGAATTTGAGTTCAGTTCAACACTGAATCAATCTCATACATCAGATTACTTTAGTATCATTTTTTTTTTCATTTCATTTCTTCATTCGAGTTCTTTGTCATTTAACAATGAGAGAGCAGTAGTTTGGCTAGTATTCCCTAAATCACATCTACGGATCCCCTAAAGGCTCAGGTGAGAAAAAAAAAGAACGATTTACAAAAGTATCTGAGTAAATATTTTATTTTGGTGAACCTTCTCAAAACCTTTTGTAATAATCTTTGACATCAAAGTTGATACGGGTTATTTTGCAAATGTATTTATGTAAGTTATTAAGTTCTGTTTTACCTGTTGTAGCAGGGGGGGCTCTAATTAATGAAGCACACTTATTTCAGTGCCCTCCTCCTCCTCTCTGCATCTCTTATCTCCTATGTTTGCTCTCCTAACCCAGCGGTGTAGTGCAGGTATGCACAGGCACACAGAGTATACACACTTATTTTTCAATCTCCATAGGGTATACCCACTTCTAAATCTCCTCTGATTCATGGAATTGATTGATTGACAATAATAAGTAGTATGCTGCAAATGTTCCCTGGACGGTGAAGTGGTGACCCTCTCTACTCGGTCTCTAATTGGCTAGTACGCACTTAATAAATATTCAAAAGGAGTCTTACATGTCACTGTTTATACTCTGCTGGACGGGACACTTAAAAAAACATTTTGGGGAAAAATAAAGAGTATATATTCACTTCTTTAGCCACCACTACACTACTGTCCTAATCTGTACGGTGGACAGCTGAGGGATGAGTGGTCTAGAAAGAAACACATTCCTGCTTATCTATAACTGCATGCAGAAAGTAAACACTTAATAGAACTATGTCTACCAATGAAAACATTCAATGAAACATTCATATCAATATACTATGGTACAAATACATTATTGAGTTTGGTAAAGGAATATCAAATATGCACAACACCACACAATGGCACACCTTTTAAAAAGTACATTCAACAAGAATTCCAAGAAGAGAAATGGCTTCAACAGGAGTTCTCCATCTTCCAACTGTCAAAGCCTCTTCTCATTGTCCTGCCCCTCTATCACTCCTCTGAACATCGCAGGCCCTTCTTTTCATTCAGGCTGGGAGGAAAGAGGGGAAAACAGACATGTGGAAATAAAAGTCTACGAGAGGAGTAAATAGAAAATGGAAGAGGAGGAGGAGGAGGAGGAAGAGGGCAGTGGAAGTGGATAGTGCTGTAAACACTATCTGGCATCCCCACTCCAACTGCATCCCTCCATTTTAAATACCTGCTGGCTGAGCGGCCTGCCTGTCTCCAGCCTTCTGTACGTGTGTTGTGTGTGTGCATTAGGAGAGAGATAATTTGTGTGTGTGTGTGTGTGTGTGTACATAAGTGGATGTGACTGAGATAGATGACCAGGGGTAAATAGAGCTATACCTCACAGCCAACAGGGAGCAAGGCCACTGGCCACACAGCAGGATACTGTAAACTCCCTCCGACTTGTCAACACTGTGTGTGTTTGTGTGTGTAATTGTGTGAGAGTATACTAAATGGTGAGGGGAAACTGGTGAGTTTGTGTGTGTTTTTGTCGAGGCATAACCTTTATGGCCATGCACATCAACATTGTGCATCAATTCTAACCCAAACGCAGCCCCTCTGACTGTGCTTGGGTTGAAAAAAAAAAAACCTCTTAACTCCGGCTTCTGCTGCAGGTCATCGTCCTCTTCCACTCAAAAGCAGCCTTGGTAAGTGCGCCAAAACATCCCATGAATTAAAAATAATAATCCAAAGTTAGAACTCATCTGGTTGACATCTGCAGGATAGTTAGCCCATTAATGTAAACAAGGTTCTGAAGGTAGCATGATGTGTTCAAGGTCCGGTCTGTAAAAACGACTATTAGACAAATGTAAATAAACACGATGTGTTCAAATGACACAGATTTTGGGGAGAAACTTGTCGTTTGGAAAGGAATTTGTTTTCCAGGCAATATAAAACAGATATTAAAGATGGATTTAGGACCTTTCTTTCTTGCCCAAGCTGTTATCTCTTACAATACCATTTCTGAAAATCATTTTGTTGTCTTGTCTAACAACCATAGTATCGATAGTAATATCAAAAAAGACTTGTAGCCTTGAGGAGTCTTGATAATGGTGTCAAGATCAATCAAAATGAATGTTCTCCATTCCTGAGCTTCATAAAGCAGAACTCAACATCTTCACTGTGACTCTACCCCCAACCCATAAGTATAGCATCAGATAATGATGACCACCACTGACACTGGACAAAAATCGAATCAAACTTCAAAATAAAAGAAAGTAGCTACCTGTGAGCACAAGAAAACAGATCAAAACACCTGTAGCAACCACTGTGTTAGAGGTTATTAACCTTGAGACTCTCTGTCTGGATAATGGCTACAACTCAAATTCCACATTAAGGCAAAAGAAGCTTCTGATAGATAGAATCAAAAAAAGATCTTAAAGCCCAAAGACCGTCCTATAGCGACATCATCAGGGTTGTTTTTCAGACTTCCATTGTTGAGTACTAGAACTAATGAGTAATGAGTCATTGATAACATCTCTTCAGCAACTCTAACCAGCTCCTTCTCTTTAGTATATTAAGCGGATCACTGGGGTCCATTTTTAACATGATTCCCATTGATTGTGACTGTTAGCTGAAGGTACACACACCTCTGCCAGTGGGAAGCAGCTCACCTGAACCAGGAGTGACAGGAAATCGTAGGATGTCAGGAGAAGTCAACAGTAATTGTCAGTAATTCACCTCTGTAATTGCCTCAAGCTCACTAAAGAACACATTCAGCAGTTATTGCCATTCAATTATATCCAATTATGAATAAATTATGGAGCAAACAGAGCTGATGTAATTTGCAGAAGGCTTTTATTTTCATCCTCCTCTCTGTGTTGAACTGGCAAATTGGAAAATGGGCAAAGTGGGATTTTAATGGAGCCCCAGCAGTTGGAGTAGAAAGAGGTCAAAGTAGAGCAAACAGAAGAAAATATGAATCAGTGGATTGTTTAAACCAACGCAATGTTTTATTTTAAATGAATGTTTTATCAAGGGATCAATTAAATATCACAGGGTAAGTCCTTTCAGAGTTAAGAGGACTGGACCATCACAACCTAACGACCCTTTGTCAGCAGTCAGGTTCACTTCCAATTTCTACATCGCCCGTGTGCCGCAGTCCTTCAGCGCCGCTTGCTGTACTCTAGTCTATGTTTCTGTTTCTACATCACTCGCCACAGTCCTCCTCTGGAGCGTGCAAGCAGTGCCACTTCGCTCTGCTCCATTTCAAATAAGCACAGAGTCTATTTTTGACGGAGCCCACTGCAAGCTCGTGTCAAGCTGAAAAAAATACATCGACCCTGACAGGAAGTCAGATGAGGAAATGCACAGAGCCTCTGGTCAATTTCAAAATAAAACACAATATACAGTCTACTGATCGTATGTTCCATCACTTTATCAACGTAACGTCAAAACATGCATCGAATGAACAACAAATCATCCTCAGTAAGACAAAGTAACAGGTTTGGATGGAAATTGGAAGTCAAGGAAAACCAGAAAAAGCCAATCTAAGACGTTCCCAGGTTGATACTAAGTAGTAAATCTTGTAAATAATGAAGGGTCTGGGAAGTCAGGAGCAATATATTCTAAAATTGATCAAAACAATCAATAGGAAGCCAATGAAGAGAAACAAGAATCTGAGCAATATGATGTTGTTTTCTGAAACCTGTTATTTTCCTACATGAGAATTTTGGAACAATTCAATAAAATAAAGGGGTTCACATTTTAGGTTAAGGGGATGACATTTTAAATTCACCTAGTTAAAAGACACATGCATGAACAGAATCTGGTATCAAAGCAAAGGCCAAAAGCCTTCCAATATGGCAGAATTGAATTGTCTGTTTATTGTGCATTTTTAAAATATCTAATATCTATGCTATGAACCACCAATGTAAACGCTGATGTCATAAAGACTTGCAGAAACTTAAATAACAATTTGGGTCTTTGATTGAAAACCAGTCTTCATTACTTTTTAATGGTTACTTTTAAGTGAGCAAGTCTTTGTGCAAATTTCTTACTGTAACACCAGGTGTATAAGACACACTTTCTCAGGCAATATTCATTTTTGGGCTCAGGACAGTGGATAGAGACAGAAATCTGAGCGAGAGAGAGAGAGGGAGAGAGAGAGAGCGTGAGTAGGGAAATGATATGCAGACAAGGAACCACAGGTCGGACTTGAACCTGAGCTGCCCACTTGGAGGTCTTTTGCCTAAGTAAAGTAAACTGGTGCGTCATGCGTCGTCATGATCGTAAGTGCAGCCGCCACCATCAACCACTGTGTGCAACCAGATATGATTGATATCTTGCTGTTGCTTGCTGGGATAACAATGGGGATGGGTCTGGCCAGCGACACATTTTAACAGCTTTTCTCTCTCATTGGGTCATAATGCTGAATGAACAGAAAATGGTGGTATACTGTTATGTAAATGAACTTTGTGGAGTGCTGGTTTGATTGAAAAAAACTCCTAAATTAAAAAGTGACAAGCGGAGGGGAGCAACATGACTTTAGGTGAATTAGTTGGTGGCCATGAGTCTGTACTTCACAACTATCAATGTTGGCTGAGAGCTCAACTAGCATACTACTACTTGTATTTTACACTTAATGGTATTAAAAGGCTAAGGTCGATTTGGGTTTCCAGTGGCTATAAAGAAAAGATTTAACAGTCAGTTAATGCCATTGCTTATTGCAAGTTTGACTTTCTTCAGAGTGTGCTTCACTCATAAACAGGTAGTGTAACCAGGTGGTAAATGCAGTACAGAGGAAGTGGCAGCGGTGCGGTGAACATGACTGATGGTGGACTGTCTCTGCGTGTGTGTTCATGTGGCATGCCTTAATAACGACACCACGAGATGGCTGACACATCTCCTCTGCCTCTGAAGAGACCGTTTTAGTGGGGATTTATTTTGTGGAATGAATTACCCTGTATAATTAAAAACCTTAATCTCTTTTTTCCCCTCAACAAAACAATTTTGTTCAAACCCAGAGAAGCAATCCAAAATTAATTTACCGCACCACTGAGTAGTATTAATGCTTTGCCGGTCCCTCCCCCCTCAGCCACCCATCCACATCCTCATCTCTTACATGGGTTATGTGATATGAGATGATAGGCAGTGTGTTGTAACATGGGATGTTCTCTGTGTAATCATCAGGAGCAGAACAATACACAAAGGACTGGCGGGTATTAGCTCTAATAGACCGTCCTGTGGGGGACTATTGTCTGACACTTCTTTCTCTGTGTGTCTCCATGTGTGTGGCTTGTGGGCCTTCAGCTCTTCTGGTGCTATCGCTCTCTCATGTGTGTCAAATCATTAAGGACCATAGAGGAAACATGTCATGCTGCCTAACTGTTTTACTGTGATAGTTTTAAAGCTTAAGCTGCGTCGTTTCATAATTTATCAACCAATTAATGAGTTGATCAGTCAATCAGCCCAAATCCACCACAAGTGTCTATCTCAGGGTTTTCTTGGTGCCTTGGTTTACGAGCGCCTACTCATCAAAAAGATCACTGCAGGGACATGAAGATGAAATCCTAATTAAAGTTATAAATTTGATTAAAAGAAATTGTTAAATCCCTCCATTGCCAATTGATAAATGCTGTTACATTGCAGTATGCTTTGCAGAGCTAATGCAACTCGCACTCATCACTTATGTGTAAAACAGTTTGAGATTTTTTTACAGACTGGAATCACAATCACACACAATCTTATGGCCAGATTAAAAAGTGTATCTCCAAATATTGCTTCTCCTTTAAGATGCCATCAAGGAGCAACAAATTGATACTGAAATGTGCAAGTGGAAACCTATGGGGGTGATTAATGCTAAAAGCTAAAGCCTCAAACAACTGCAGTTCCTCAAATAGCCACTTGATGCTAAAAAGGCAAATGTTTCAATCATAAATAATGGATTACGCTATTATTGCAATTGCAGCTTTAACTAGGGATGATAACTTAAGTCCATTCATCATTATCTGTATCAATAAGCAGTATTGAAATTGATACCTGTATCAATCCAATCATAATGAAACCCATCCTAGTTATGTATGAAGGATGGATGCTGCTAGCTGTTTGTTCGGTGTCAGCTAATGCAGTCACTGAACCTGATGACTCAGCAGTTTTTGTTGTGTCGGTACATTTTGGAAAGATTTCATTTCTGGTTTTTCTCCTCTCTCAGGAGTATGAGCCTAATAATTAGCTAATTAGCAAACGAGTAGGTATTGTCTAATTTGTTTGACAATACCTTGTTGTTTCTAATACCTTGCTGTATTTGTTGCAGCCTGTGCATGGAAGTCAGCACAGAAAGCATGGCAGCTATAGTGATGAGATTTAAAGTAACCCTGTTAGTTTCACCAGCACGTTTAGCTTTTAAAGTCCCAGCTCTGCAACCACCACAAATAGAAACTCATTCTGTGGCAAACACTGTCGTTAACCATCTAATTAGTCAGATAATGAATTAGCCTTGGGCATAGACTCTATGGTGAGAGATACTCTGATAGTGTTTGCTGATACACTTCATCCTCTTGAGCTCCACATGGTCCAAAGAAACCACCATTACAGCTGTCACAATGCCAACAAAGGGGAATGTCTGACGTCATGCTTGCAAAGCCCCGTTCTTAAAAACAGTCTATTTTAAAGGAAAGTCAATTAGTGGTTAGGAACTGGGTTAGCTAAAATGCCCAGGACATGAATGTAAGTCAGAGCAAAGTCCTTGAACATAATAATAACACAACGCTGTGTGTGTGTGTGTGTGTGTGTGTGTGTGTGTGTGTTTGTAAGTGTGTGTCTGCATCCTTGCATGTGAAAGAGTATTTGCAGACTACAGCCGAAATTATGAAATATCCTGTATATTTTTAAATACATTTTATGTATAACTTTTTCAGAAGCGACAAAACATTCAAAAAGATAAAATAATTTTCACTTTTCATGTCGTCAGCCGGAAACCAATAGGCATGATTTGCAGCTCCAAATAACTCCTTAATTAAAAAACATAATTTCAGCCTCTGCCTACGTTCTGATTGGCCAGCTCTCAGGGAAAAGCACTGGTTGGTCTTGGTATTAAACTCCTGTGTTGAGTTTCAATTGCTGCCAGGTGTGTGCCAGTTACAGGTGTATGACTGGCACCTGATTGACAGCACTTGTGGGATCAGCTTGGGCGTGGTTGACCTTCAACAACTCGTTGAAGGAATGGGATCCCACAGCAAAATGCGACCAGGCTGGTAACCAGCATGAGGAGGAGGTGCCAAGCTGTTGTGGCTGCGCATGGATCTTCCACATGCTACTGAGGTCCCTGACAGTATAACATAAATAAAGTTTAAAAATGGCCACTATGTGTTGTTTTTTCCGTATTGTTATGGGAGAGTGCAATCACCCAATCCACCAAGCAACTCAAAACGAGAGTGAATATTGCAGGGGATTTTTGGCATTCCACGAATGCACAATCCTTACAAGTTAAACATTGTTTTAAAGGTGACTAATCAGGCTTCCCAACAACATATAATACAGCACCAATAAGTATTTCAATCAGGACCACTTTGTCAAAAGAATACTTTGACGCAATTATTTATATTTGGCGGTATGGCTCTGTGAGGGATCTCACTGCCCATTTACTGCACGCGTTTACTTGGAAAGCATTAGTCAGGAACAGCACACATTCCTGCCCTTCTCGTGCATATACGGAAAGCTATAGGCAGGGAGATAAGCAGCAAACTCCACAGAGCAAGCATCAATGACAAGCATAACATTGATTAAGTCAGAATAGCAGAAAAGGAGGAGGTGGGGAGGAGGAGGGTTGCAAATGCAGCTTGCAGAGGGAGCAGCAAAAGTAGGCAGGCTAGAGCAGTTTAAATAAGGCGGCATATGTACTATTTGGCCAATAAGGGTTAGCTGATCAGCTGATGCGGCTGCGTGAGATCAGCTCTTACTGAAACTCTGTCATGATAACAGAGCGTGACTCCGTGGCCTGCCTGAACTAACGCTACGCTACATTATTAAAGGGGCGAAATAAGTGACCGAAAAAAACGTTTCCAAACTTTTTTGGAGGAGTTTATTTAACTCAAATTGAAAGGAATTGAGGTGTCATGTCTGTCCTCTCAGAGCTGTGACGTAGTGAAGGAAGGGTTGCCGTATCGTTTCCCCTAAATTCTCATATAAGGAATTTCTCCAGATATGAGGTACTAGAGAGCTCCTTAAGCCAGGCTCCATAGCTGAGGGATGTCTCTTATTTCCAGCCTTTGAGAATGATTTTTTTTTTGATGAGAATTTCCAATATGAGGCTGTTGTGACCAGCCTAGAATCAGCTGTTTCTGGGTCTGGAGGGAGATCATGTCCATAAACATCTGAGTAGCATATCCTGTAAACATTTAAGGTGAAAATAGGAAACAGAGTTATAAGAGTATTAATGTCCGCCCCTTCAGGAGAGGGCCATTACCTGAACAGACACCTCTAATCAGTAACTCTGTGATGGTCTGAGTGGTCCCTGCCTCCATTTCCTGTGAGGTGAGACCACCGAAGCCCCACTGAGGACAGAGAAAGCTGCTAAAACAGCAAAATCTATTGTGTTGGACGGTGGCGACAGCGGAGATTGTTTAGTACACAATGGAAGGTGATGACAAAGTGCAGCGGAGGAGGATCAATGCTATGAGGTGTGCCTGACTGGTTTTTTTTTTCTCTCTTCCTGTGTGTCAATGCAGCGTGTGTGCTGTGTGTTTCCTGGTTACTGTGGTGTAAAGGGAACAGGGGGGATGTGAGGTGGGACGTGGGATCGATGAGGCATTTGTTTTGTTTAGGTAAATGATGTGGAGGAGACGGACAACAGCACTCCGTCTTGTCTCCCTAAGGAGATGGAAGACAAATGGCTATTAGTGTCCCATCATCCCTCTCTCTCTTCCTCTGGCATTTATGGTGTGCTTGGTAAGGCTGAGAGCGCCAGGCTGGTAGAGTTTAAGCTATTCACTCTGTGTGTGTGTGTGTGTGTGTGTGTGTGTATAGGAAGCCACATTAAGCCTGGCCTCTGATGAACACTATCGCAGGCTGTGCTGTACATAAACTGCACCTTTGATCAGATCATTAAATGAAGGCTAAAAGGGACGGTGAGTGAGTCAGCCTTCATCATGGTTTAATCATCTGTCATTATGCAGATGGGACTTTGAGCTCTACAAATATTTGTGGTGGCAGAGTCGCTCTGCAGGGAGAAAAAGTTGTATTGATTGTCGAAACGTAAATGGCCAAAGCCTAGGGGAAAAGGCCAGGCATCAGATTTAAAGTAGTGAGATTCAAAAGCAGACACAGTTTAATGGTGTTTTCAAGTTTAATAGATGTAGCTGCCATGACAACATTCACTGGTTTACCTCCTGTTTTGAAAAGTTGATGTCTTGGTCTGGGTGTCTTATGGTGTTTGACCGATATGGGATTTTTGGGCCATTGTTGATATCAATATTGGGGAGATAACAATGTGATACTGATATATCGGCCGATACTGTTCTTAGATCTAAGTTGGATACGTAGAGATAGATGGATATAGATATAAACATTTATTGTGTTGTAACGCTTGTTTTAATCAATATAGCACACTTTGCTGGTGAAAGAGATGTGCTAGTTTAATTCAATGATACTCAAATTAAATGCTATTTAACTAGTCAATAAATCGAGAAATGTCAGTGCATATCTGCTATAAAATTAGCCGATACCAAAAGTGAATTGATAAGATAATATTGGACGATGTTATCAGCTGGCCGATTAATCGGTCGGGTTTTTGTAGTGACCTTTGTTCTTGTTTAGTTTGAAGATAAATACAGTATTTTAATTTAGAAATAAAAAAAAATGTTTACATTCCAAATTGTTTTTGTTGTTATGAGATTATGTTTAACAAAACCACCAACGTTCATGGTGATGAACGCTGGCTGGAGGGGCCCTCTGTGAATTTTTGACTCGGCCCCAACAGACCCCAGAATCACGGCTGACGATGCTGACACAAGAACTCTCTTCCAGTTCATATTCAAATCAACATCATTTGAAGACTATTTGTGACCGCAGGCAATGGGGCAGGCACATCCTTTCACCAAAGGCTCTCATTGGCTGTTATAGGCTGTCATCAAAAGGTCAGATTTTGCTTCCGAAAACACAGTAACGCCAAGTAAAATCATACTGGACAGCAATTATAAAGCGTTGTTTCGTAATGTGTAAAAGTCAAAGCGGGTAGGCTTAGCTTTGTTATAGTGCCTGTGCAAAAAGGGGTACACATATGCACCTAAAGCAACTTTATCATAACCAACTCTATAGCACTGCAGTAGACGCCCAGAGAAACTGTTGTCAGGGAGGTAGATTGGACAAACAATACAAGACTTGAACCCAGGTTACAGGGGTTGGAGGTCCTAGTGAGAGGAAAAGTAACAAGTGAATGAGTCCATTTTTAACGGATCTTATTTGTTGCTTTAACCACATGTTTTTTTGCCTACATAAAACCACTTGTGAGACATGAATAAAAGAGTTGCTTCCATGTGTGTCTGAGAGATGCTAATTGGCACCTTTTGTATCTTAACAAGACAATAAAAACA
This sequence comes from Labrus mixtus, assembly GCF_963584025.1. Lineage (NCBI taxonomy): Eukaryota > Metazoa > Chordata > Actinopteri > Labriformes > Labridae > Labrus > Labrus mixtus. The sequence continues at coordinate 17,289,377 of NC_083632.1, forward strand.
ATATCTTTTTTAATTAAAGTTCCCTTACCTCCATTGTAAAGTCTCTGCATCCTTTCTGCTGTCTCCACATCAGCGATCCACCGTTTACAGACACCGGCTTTTACAGACGGACCGAGAAGTTCAGCTCGTTTCCAGCAGCTGAGTGGTTGAACTGATCAAAGCATTGGTCCTCGACCATCCATAGGCCTGCAGCGTATTCTGAGTTTGTTTGGTCGGCCTGATACTCCTAAAAGTTCACGTATGTACAAAGAGGGGCTTAATTAAGGGGCTCATTTGAAGCAATGTTTAAATAATGGTGTTAAAGCTGAAGTTGATGTGGACCCCCAAACATCTGGTAGCTGTGAACTCATCCAAAGAAGGTGAAGAAAAGAGTCAGCATACCACTAGAAGGAGCTATTTATCTGTGTATCAAAGAGCATGCTGGGAGACACCACGAACACCTACAGTAAGGAAGTGGTATTAATTCTGTTTTTGGGGTCTCTGAGAGAAAAAAGGTTCAAACTGTACCTGTGTGATGATTTCCTCTGCGCTCAGCAACGTCTATAACGTGCTATTTCTGTGCAGCTGTCGCTCTTTTAGTCCCATTTGTTTTCACGTCGTGGATCTTTCACTTCTTGTAGCTACAGTACGGTAGTTGAGATCTCAGCCTACAGTGAAAGTTCTGAATTACCGACAAGCCCACCAGTCGTGCTGCCAACCTTCGCTGGTCACTCGTTCACTTTAATTGAGGAGTCTTTTCAATCAAACCAGAACTCCAAAAAGGGTTATAAGGGAAAGATATACAATTGTTTTCTTGAAATGATGATTTTTAGCTAATGAGGGAGGAAAGAATCAGGAGAGGGCCATTAGAAAAGACAAGCAACAATGAATGGAGGCAACATTTCGTTATTAATTTCTGTCAGGGCCTAAAGACAATTTAATCCAAAATCTTAAAAAGACTATCTGGAGAAAATTATCAACCCTGCCTTAAAATTTCATTATAGTAAATTACAATTTAATTTGTGTTATGTTTTGGTCGAAGGATTGAAACAGATTTGAAAACAATCCAAAAATAATACCTTGTGCATACGTTCAGGCTCGTTTTCTTTAGGGGGGAAAAAAACACTATTAAAAATCCATCACTCTGTTATGTGTGCATGAATAGATTTATTTCTGCAGATGATGCGTGATATCACTTTAACTGCATTAACAGGGAACTTACTGAGGAAAGAAATGTTTTTATTCATATTAATCATGGTATTAATAACTGTAATAATAACTGTGATAATAATGTACCAGTATCTGTTATAAATAGTATTGTTTCTTTGAAGCACATTGGGAGCATACAGAAATCAAACTAGGAAAAAGAAACCAAAACTAAAAAAAACTAAAAAAAACAACCAAACCCAGTAGGTACAGGTGCGGAACAGAAAACTGTCTGGATTGCACAGGTCAAGTAAAGCCACAGCCACACATGAAAAGTTTTTTTTTTTTGTTGGTCTAATATACAGTTATACAAGATTCTGCTGTTTACAGAGAGAAAGGGAGGATCTGTACATAAGAAATACAAAAGCACATTGAAGCCTCAAACAGATAAAACAGACGGACAAATAGAAACAGAATGGAAGGAAATTCATCGTCTTCTTTCTAGTTTACTCTCTAGTCACCATTCAAACCTTTGTGCTTTGGGGATCTGCATAGGACTGGGTGGTTGTTGGGGAGGGGAGTGACGAAGGTGTGGGAAGGCAACAGTATACTTACAGCAAACGTTGAAATAGCCTGAATAAGAGCAGAATTTGTCACAAGATAAAGCATTATTTCTGTATTATTACGAACTTCTTTGAATATTGAAGTATTAAAGTTTAAAGTGTAGCGGGACTCGATAACACGCTTTGAACTAGTCATGGTTTCATGGTACTCATGGTGGAAGGTGATGTCCTCTGTGCTGGGGTCAATTATCTGTGTGCAAATATATATATATATATATATATATATATATATATATATATATATATATAGATAGATATATAGATATATATATAGATATGTTCCTTTTCTTAATTAAGATGTTTTGGTTACCCTTACGAAACACAACAAGATGAAGAGCAGGCCAGAAATGTGTCTCATCAATAATAGACAGGAGGGTAAGGGTCAAGGTTTGGTCAATTCAGGCACCAGAACTACTCAGTCATGTTTGACAAACTTGTGGTTTGGGTTAATAAGCACATTAATGTGCAATGACATGATAAATGAATGCAGGTCACATAACTGACATATGTTCTGAAACTGAAAGCTACTGTGAGAAACGTTTGTATTGTGTCGATTCAGCGCCCTCTCTAGACAAACAGACATATCTTATCTCTGTTGATGGGACGTGTTTTCCTTCTACCTTCTTTTAACAGTCAAATGTATCACTCACTGCACATCTTTGCTGTGGAAAAAACCTGCAGCCTGGGGTTCATCAGTTTGTCTGACGCCTACCCCATGTTGGCGTTCACCCACATTAAAAATAAGTGTATAGGAATAGTCAATCTTGTCACTGATGGTCTGGTTTGCTTTTGTAGTTCCATAAAGAGAAATTCATGTAAATGTCAGCTTGTTTTATAACCAGTACAAAAACACCTGCAGTAGCTTTAAATGTTGTTTACTGCGATTTTAACTTGACTGGTGATGCTTCAGTATTTATGATATTTGAGCTGAACTTCATACATCTTCTTTTTATAACATTGATGTATTTTGGAAATGCTAAATGAATGATGCTCAAATTTAGCTTTGCCAAACCCAGCTAGAATGCTCTCACGTTGTTTTATATATAGGCCTACATGAACAAACTACTTGTTCATACTGTTAAGTTGTGTATAGTTCATCCACTTCCACTGAGCCCTCGATAAGAAAATACAAGTTGTTTGTAAATCTGTGCACACAGTTTCTTAAAGTCTGCACACAGATTTCTAAATTGCAGGAACTGATTTGCTTTCTGTGAGCACAGATTTGCAATCTAAGTGCATGGAATCAGGGCCCACACAATGCAAATCTGTGCGCACAGTTAACGAGATGATAAAGCAGGGTGTACTCTACGATTTACAGTCTGTTCTGTTTTTTTCCTAAGCCTTCTGGGGCTCTGTACAATTCTCATGGTAAGAATTTGTGTCCTTTATGCAAACCTACCTGTGTCTCTGCAGAAAGTATACCGTGGCCTTTTAAAGGTGGAGGTCAGCGGGCAAGGGGAGGTAGGCGTGGTTGTTGGAGAGGAGTGGGGGGTGTGGCGAGGTCTGTTTGCCAGGAGGTTTCAGAGGATAATAGCTGCTTAAGGGCTTGCATCTGAGGTATTCACATTATACTGAAATATAGGGAAAGTTTTGCAGAAGACCCATACAGGTTTTGGTAGGAAGCTCAAGGATTGTTTGTATAGTATGTGCACTGTGGAGCAGATGTTTTCCTAAAGGGCGGAGGGCGGGGTCTGGAGGGGGAAAAGGATGGAGGGACTAAGGGCTAAAGGCAGAGAAGGACATGCTAGCTTGAACAGGATAGATTTCTCAGGGTTACAGTACTCAGCCACAGAGAAATCCAGCGCTAAAATGAAAGCTGCTTCGCACCCTTGTTTTTGATCTCTCCAACTGCTAATGAATGGACAGCATTTACAGTACGTGTAAACAGGACACAATTGTTGAACCAACAGCAGGAAGAACAGAAAAGTTCAGAATGAGAAGCAGAGATCTGAGGATACCTGGATCTCCGCTAAGATTGACATCGTTAGTTGTTTTTCAGTAGGGTTTTTTTTTTTTTTTTTGTGTGTGTGTTTGTTTTCTGTAAAGTCCCAGTCTCTTTTTCTTCTGAGTCATTTTATCCCAGTTGCACAGATCAGCACTCGCCTGCTTTGGGATGGTGGTGGACAGGCTTCTTTTTTTTTTTTTTTTTCAAAACAGTCACTCCACCAGATGAACCCGCACACACCCGTGTAGTCTTTGAAGAAGCTTTGAGGAGTCCATCCAGAGACACAGCCAGGTACTCTATGAACCAGTCACTTTGTCCACTGTGCTACACGCACTCTGTGAGGGAGCCCAATGGAGCCACACTGGAGGAATCAACATATTCTTTCACACAACTTTTTGACCGAAAAAACCCCCCCAAAAAACTGAGAACTGAAATCCTCACTGACATATAGAAGAGAGAGACAGAGAAAAAGACGAGGAGGAGAAGAACGTTCAACTTTCCCCACTTTTATAATTCACTTCACATCAGTTCTACAGGAGGCGGACAAAATAATGGAAACACAACATACCAGAGGTATTTAAGTATTAGAGTAACTTAAACTGACCTCTGACGGCAGCTAGACAGTTTGTAAGCTTTGTAAGACGCCAAATATCTTTAAAAAAAGATCCTTGTTTGAGCCAATTCTCACACAGAAGATTTTGACGGCGCTCTTTAAAAAAAGAGTGAAATACACATGTAACAATCATTCTGCCAAACTGGCTTACATTAGCAAAAATATACAGATGTAAATTAAAGCATGTTTCCTTAAGAATGTACTGTCAATATCTTGATAAACCACTGGTTGTTTCCTTTATTTCATTCTCCTCGTGTGCCTATAAGGAGAGTGCATCCAATCCCTTGTATTCCCCCTTTTTTTCATCCTCCTCGTCTTTTTCACCCCCCACATTGCACTCACCCACAGCACCGTTAAAACGCTAAGATCCAAGGGGGGTGCGGGACAAAGACCGAAAGAGAGAGAGAGAGAGAAGACAGAGGAAGAAAAATCAATATTTCAAAAAAAAAAAAAAAAAAATCCTCTTATCTTTCCCTCCTCCATCTTGTCTTTCTCTGGCACACATGGACAGGCTGCTCCCCGTTTCCTTGTTCTTATCAAATTTGAAAAGCCTGGCTGCGGAAAAATTCCAACTGATCCTGTAATGATTACACATTTCTGTCTCTCTAACTGGCTCCCACACTGGCTGCAGGGCACTGGTGTTCCCTTTAAATGCTTCCCCCACCATCTTTACTTCTATTGTATTCCCCCTTTCTTGCCCTTTTTTTCTGGCCATGGCATTACCGTCTGTCTGGGTCAGCAGAAGAAGAAGAAGAAGAAGAAGTCCAGCATATTATCAGAAACATTTTTGCTATATCATTTACACATGTATATAATTTACAGAATACTGTTTTTTTTTCAGTATATAGAAAACAACAACATCTACCTAAAAAGTTTTACATTCAGTAGCTGAACCGAAAGGAAACCAAACGAATGTCAACGGAATTAAACATCACACAAGTAGAAACCTCATCATACATCGACAGTGCATTGAATCCTGCATGAAAGTTGGAAATCAAAGGCAAACTTATGTCCAAGAGTTGCAGATCACAAATAGATATATCTATATTCATATATAAATGTTTTTTTCTTCTTACTGGTAATACAATAAATACAACATTAGTAAATGGCTACAACGGACTCTCCCACCATGCCTGACAGCATGTAATTAGTACAACGTTTAAATATAGAAGGATGTCACTAAAGTAGAGATCCATATAAATAGAAAGTTTTTAAAGAGACTCTTAGGAAACCTTTTGTGACACTTTTTAAAGACTTCACATGGGGCTTTTTTTCCCCTCTATCCCACCGTGTCTCCCTCCCTGGTGGTGGAAGTCGAGGGAAGATGGATGGAAGGAGTTTCGCGCGACGCTCCGAAAGCAGACAGCTCCCATGTTTCTAATTTGTACAACCCCTCCCAGACTGCCTGTTAAACCCACCCTTACCCCCACCCAACACGATGTACAAAAGCAGTTTACTACACAGCACAGCCACCTCTAACCACAACACTACAATGACATGTTTGGTCGTGATGTCAGGGGCCACCAGGCCTCCAGCAGACATGACCTACTGCTCCAGCTGGGCCTCTTTCTTATCTCCATTTGCACAGACCCATGTAGTGACACTTAAATATTTCTATGCTTAATTTTTGGAATCAACAAAATGCAGACAAAACGAACAAAACACAACTACACTACTGCAGTTTGTTAGTGGAAGACAGGCTGAAAAAGCTTTTGTCTATCTAAAGAATACACCATGTTTCCTTAAGAATCACATAGTGACATGTCTGCTGGAACGGCTACCCCCCCTCCCCCCCGCCCTCCCCCCCAACATCCCACACTGCACACACATACATACACCAAGTCCACACCCACCCCAAAACCCCTGCACCATAGAGGGGCAAAGGTTGAGGGGTGCAATCAGAAGACGGGGGGAAGCTGGTATCTCCATACCTCACCTCCGTCTTCCAAATTGCAAAAACAACATTTATACCCAAGTTTCTTTTTTTTTTTGTATACATACTTACTATATTACACACATATAATATATCATATGTATATAGGTACATTAGTGTTTGCTCTTTTTGGAAATCATAAACTTAAAAAAGTTTACAAAAATAAAATGTTTTATGGTGACCTCTCTAATTGGTCTCTTACGCTCAGCAAGGCTTGTTTTTCAGGGGTCAGAGCCAGCAGGCTCCCCTTCCCCTGGACTACAGGCTCAACGGTTCAGGCCCCGACTCAGAGCAGGTCCACAAACATCGTCCATCCATTCGTCAGATCCTATGTTTCATTCCTGATAGAAGGCCGGGCTCCTTTACAAATCTGCTCGTTGTTATAGTTGTTTTTTTAAGCATCCTTCTGTGTCCACGTTGTTCTTCTCTTTTTTTTTAAAGTTGATGTCCATCTGTACTCATCCCTCTAGTCTTTCGTGTATTTACTAAAAAAAGAAAAAAACAAGCACGTCAGTGTGAATCAAACATTCATCTACATTGTTGTATTTGCTCCTGTACAGTGTTCAGAAATACACATAATGGCACGGTAAAGATAAAAACATCACAACGGGCATGTTTTAACAATTTTAACAAACAGCATATTTTTGACTCAGACATTTTGGCTGATTTGTTGCTGATATTTTATTCAGCTCTGGTTAAGAGACAAAATGATTTGAAGTAAGCAGAAGGCATTATCCTTGTCAAAGCCAGCAGCTCTTCTTACCAATGATAAACTGGAGCTGGTAACTGAGAGTCCATCAATGGGAAGTAAAAATGAGAATATTCATTTGACCAAGGCAGAAACTCACATGACCAAACTTGTAACTTTCTTCATTGGCTATACAGTTTTAGCGAGACATTAGCTTCTGAGGCTGGCAGCAGCGGGACTAAGTCAGCCATCCATTGGTTTTGCTGTAGACTTCTGCTGTATATTTGATACAAACACATGTAACTAAGGCAAGCAAACCAATGAAGTGGCTACTGGTTTGGCTATATTTGAGGCAAGAAACAACATGGCTTGCCACCTCGTCTTCTGGCCGGTTAAGTATTAGCTTCCGATACAAGTAAGATACTAACTCGATTTTTTTTAATACTAACCGATTATGACAGGATTCAGAGCCAGGAACTGAGGAGGGCAGCACAGCTGGATCAGCTCAACTTCACCCTTTTTTATATGAGCCTTCTAAACCCTATTTTATTTTAACCATCATCACAAGTATTCATTTTACCATCTTAGAAGCTCTGCAGTTAGTGTTTACAGAATGTTTTCTTCCTGCACAACACACTTCTGACCTTCCCACAAAGAGGAAACAAGTATATCAAACTGCAGGAAGAGCGAAGAGGAGTAAAAGAGAGAGAGGGAGGCTGGCTATTTCCTGGGAGGCTCTCGTCTTTCCAGTGTGCCTTTAATTCTGGGAGATGAGCAGAGGTTTTGTGTGTGTGTGCAGGAGAGAGTGAGTGTGTGTCTGAGGGAGGTTGAATCTTCAGAGGCGAGAACAGAAGAAGCTGACTTTAATTCAGCATAGCTTTGTAGTTGTTCTGTCCCGCCCCTCCAAAGAGAGACAAAGGGAGAGAGACAGAACCTGCTACACCACTGAGTCGCCAATCACAGCTAATAACAGCATCCTCTTGTCTCAACTCGGCTCCCTCCCAGATACATTTTCATATCAGGGTCGCTGTGAGAATTTAGCCTCTGAGGGAGAAGAAAGGAAGGCGCGATGGGGGGAAAAGAAGTTTTGAGTGTAGAGGGCTGGGTCTTTAGTGGATGTAGAGGAGAATCTAGCTGAGAGCTAAGCTGGGCTGACAAGTTCGTTAATCACTTGAGGCAAACACCTCCTGCAGACGTAAATGGCTTTAGAAGTTCTTGCCACACTGCAACCCTGAAAACCCCCCTTCCCCCATTTTCCCCATCTCTGGAAACCTGTCTCCATAAATTGAACAACTGGTAGGCAAGGGAAATAATTCTGTTGGAAGCGTACTGGTTGTTGTTTGTAGTCTGAGTAGTTTCGACCAATCATTGAGCTCAGAGACAAAGGAGGGACAACGCACCAGTCTCACAGAAAACATGAAAACTTTTAGCTATTGTCTCCTGACAAAGTTTGACCAAAAAATCTTGTTGCAGATTATCTCTACACTCGACTAACGTTTAAAGTCTCTTGGTAGGCTTTCATCTTAAAGCCAATTGGCTTTAAGTCTGATGACAATATAGGCTCCAGGAGCTATGGCTAACTTTGTGGCTCTTCAGTTGTATCCAACTGATACTGGAATTAGCGATAAAGGACATCTTGGCCAAGACTTCTTTCTCTTCCTTCACATTAGAAATCACCTTGTCTGTTCTAACCTCCCGAAGAGAGAAGAATGACCGAGATAGAGAGAAGTTAAGAGGTGAAAGATGAAGCAACATCATCAGTCGTGTTTCAAAACTCAGCTCGACACAAATATCTTATTTTGTGAGCAGGAAAAAGGAGACAAGAAGAGACAAGTATAAACATGACAGGTGTCCCAAATTATATTGTATAAGTATATGTTAGTATATACAAATCTGAGGATTAACAGTTCAGTATGATATATATTTGAAGTAGAGACAATAAATCAAAATGCATCAGTGGTACATTCACTGATTTTCTTTGCATTGCACAAATTTGCTGCCTCTTACATATTAAGCAGTCGTGGCATGTGAGAACATTTCGAATAAATGAGAAAGTTAAATACAGAAAAAAACTGAAAAGAGGAAGAAGTCCAGAACTTGGCAAATTATCAATTAATGAAACTGTTTTTCAAATAATTACATACAATACCAGATCATATATAGAAAAACAAGAAAAAATCACACACAGCACGTTTAAACTAGAACTACACATCATATATTTGGTTATTTTTTCATATAAAACATTTATCTCTAAAAAACCCCTTAATGTCTAAACCCAAGACTGAAAAACAAAATGAAAACACACATTTTAAAAGCTGTCGATTGGAAAAAAAAAAGGGGTGGGGGGGAGAGTCTATAGAGAACAGACATGAAAAAGGACTCTGGAGATTGCTTGTGCCCTTCTTCTCATATCTGCCCCTCAACCCTGGAACAGTACTGTGATGACTCCTACTATGGCTCTATGAAAAATATGTGGCCTTTAAATTGGCTCCCTTGTGGCTTCTTTGATAGTAGAGGCCCGCTCTGTTCATAAGTCTTTTGACTCTGGCTCTGTCACCCACAATCCCACAGAGGAAGGTCTGTGTGGCTTTCTACTGGAGCCACAGTCAGTTACAACACAAACAGACTCAAAGACCAACACTGAGCATTTATGTTTATGTATAGAAATGGAAGGCAGTGGAGAAAATAACTTAAGAAAGAAGAAACTTGTTGAAAATGTTCTCACCATCATAAACAACAACAACTACTGGAATCAAGGGACAGTGGAGCAGCCAGGCTTTTTGACTGGGGTGGCCCATGTGGGGCATTGACTTATGCAGGGACAACCTCAAGTGTGAAGTGCACACACACCAATTTCTATCTTCATTTCCACTGTAACTTCTATAATGTAAGTAGGGCCTGACTGTTTTTTGGGCCGATACTGATATTGATATTGGGGAGAAAAACGATATCATTCTTAGAAATATGTTCGATCTGTAGAAATAGATAAAGATTTACACATTTATTGTGTTAATCCCTCAAATGCAGTTATCAAACACTTGTGGGAAAGATATACAGTATAAGGATTGGAAGACAAGATGGTCACTCAATTGGAAAGTAACTCTTCATGTACGTGCATCATCGCTCGACACTCTGGAGAGTGATGATGGTTGTTGTAATCCATATAGCGCCCTCTGCTGGTGAAAAATAACTTCTAGTGTAATCCAACCATACTCAAATTAAATGCTTTTTGAATGGTGAATTACTCTTGTTTTATTGGTGCATATCTGTAATAAAATTAGCTGAAACCGATAGTCACTTGATATGGCTGATTAATTGATCGGGCACTAAATGTAAGTATCTAAAATATGTTATATTCCCGCATACAAATTAACACATTGGCAGTATTAAATCATCTTTGCTTAATTCTTTATGGACTTAAAAAGAAGACGTATATTCAAAGACGAAATGTAAACTAATTCAAAAGTAAACATGCCAAATGGAAATCCAAAGAATCGACTGGCAGCGAGTCGAAAAAGTGTTTGGATCCTTTTTTTTTGGGCCCAACAACTCTGACAAGGCAAATAGCCAATCATAGTTTAGGATTTTGTGGTGGCCACTGGGGTGGGCCAACCCTTGTGACAAGTATTACGAGCCTAACATAATGAATACTCGTAAAGCAAGGAAACTGTAACTAAGTTATTATTACTATTGTAACTATTTTTATTACACCTTATGAACCCTTTATTTTACATGTAGAAATTGAAAAATGAATGGATGCACACTTTGCTGGACAAACTAAATAATGACAACATGTCTACACTGAGCAATATTATACATGACATGTTCGTTTTATATTGGGGCTTTTTGGAAAGAAACAAACATGTACAAGTAGACTCAGACTTTTTTTGACAGCCTAGTTTTGACTATGTATTGGCTGATGAGTATATACTTCTGGCTTTATTGTCCGAGCCATTTCTGTCAGGTGTTGGAGAAAAACAGGTGGGAAAACAAGGGACAGAAAATTCCAGAGTCAAATATTTTGGACGGTGGCCTATGCATTTCAATCTCAAAATGAATCTATTAACAAAGCCAATTAAACTTAATAGTCATTTTCAGCCACGACAACTCTTACTGAAAATCCCCAAAGAACTGAAAAGCTCAGACTCACAGCAAAACAACTGTTGTAATGTTGTTGCCATAATGAATCATGTCCAGTTAAAAAGAAGGAGATAGGGACAATATAGAAGGAAAGTCAGGTATAATAATATACATATATTTTTTTACATTTTACATCGTTTTGGGGAATAAGAGGAACTTGTTGCACTTCAAATGAACCATACTCGACTTTCCTTGTTTCACATTTGAGCGTCTGGCTGCTTCGTCTGCCAGCACAGTCTTTATGTTTTAGTGATGTCATAAAATGAAGAAGCAAACAGTCGTTTAAAACGTGTGCTCTCTTTCCCCAACTGAAACAAGCTCAAACAAACAAAACAGAAGCAGATAAAAGAAAATGAAGTGTCTTGCCTGAAGGTTATTTGGGAAACACTGCTACAGACAGGAGTAGACCTATGGCTCAACAGAACACATCTCACAGACACATAGAAAGGCTTCACATCGGATCAAAACAAAAACAGTTTTTCAGAGTCGTTTGCGTCATATAAAATGTTGTCTTTGTTTAACCCCTAACCACTAATAGATAAGCATAGAAAAGGAAGAACAATATTTTTTTTTCTCTTCTGATATATATATATTCTTAAGAACCTAATGTTAATATCACTCTAAGTAAAAGACTAATAAATACTACACTATAACACTTTGTTTCTATTATACACAAATACACAGAAATAACTTCCACAGCCTGAAGACAAACATGTAATTCAAATGTTAAAGTGCATGGAGGAGCGATGGATAGAACCAAACAGAAACAATGCTTCTTCTATTTACATTAAGATGGAAAGCAGTTGATATCCCATCACCGCTGAAAGTACATTCCACTGTGTGGAGGATTAAAGAGTGTTTTTGTGTGTAAAGGGCCTATTTAAGATAGTGTTGCAGTAAGGTTTAAGATCCAGGTTTCCGTCTAGCATGTAGTCCAGTATTGTTTTGATGAAAAAGTTGAAGGTGGAGACATTGCATGAAAAGGACAAATATCTGAATGCATTCTTTCAATGCAAACTAAGATCTCAGGTATAATCTGTTGTCTGTATGGCACTCTCTTTATGTTTTTTTCTTTCATGTCCAAGCTGCTCCAAACCAATTACCCCAAGAAGGATTCGTTGTTGTTTGAAATGTATCAGCTAATGTGTCCAGACTATTTGACTGGGGTGGCCCATCAGGGCCCTGACTTTTGCAGGGGTGGCTGGAAGTCTGATGTGCACACAGAAATAAATAAGTCAGAGTTACTATCCAAGGCCCCTGTCTTGTGAAATAGATTTGCAAAGTTTTTATTTACAATTTAAAGTGCAAACAAAATGAAAACTACTATCAGCATTCTGCAAAAAAACACATAATAGTTGTTTTTTTCACAAGTCCTGCCTCTGACAGGGCAAATAGCCAATCACAGTTTAGGATTTTTGGGGTGGCATTTGGGGTGGCCAAACAGATTTCTAAAGGGGGCCCATGACACCCCTAGCGACCCCTCTGGACACACCCCTGACTGTGAGGGGAAACCAGGAGTCGAAAAGTTACACTGGGTGTAATGCAGGGGCTTGTCTTAACAGCCTGCAGACATGTTAGATTAAGGCCACATATTGTGTGAGTAAAGAAAAAATAAAGAAGATGTGTGGTTACACAGAGAGAGGGAGCTTTGTAAAATCCATATTTAATGTAACAATGGACCTATCGTGGTTGGAAACAGCAAGAGAGAGAGGGAGAAAAGACAGTCTGCAGACAGACACAACAGTGACAGCAACAGACCAGCGAGCGGGAATGTGTGTATGCGTGTGTGTTTGTGTGTGAGAGTCTAGTCAGTCTGGTATATCTTCAAATGAGATCAGTGCTTATTGACTGAGCTCTCTTATCTCTAATCTGTTGGGGTAAATTGCCTCGGTTGCTGCGTCTCTTCCTACTCCCCTTTCTTCCTGCGCTACTGACTCCCCTCTTTACGATCCCATCAGACACAGCAGGCACAGATGCTATTTACTGGTGGGAGTGTGTGTGTGTGTGTGTGGTTGACAGAGAGAGGGAGTTGGATTGGTGGATGACTGAATACTTGGGGTGTATTAGACAGTCTTGCATGTGTTGGCTTCATCTTAGATCTCCTAAACAATGCAGTGTGTGAGTGTGTTGAGATTTATTATAATATTATTATTATTAGACCAGAACTAGACCAACTGGGACTTCTACAAGTCCTTTTCCCCAGTCAAGTTAGATGTGGCTCTTTAAAACAAAAATACCACCTCTCGTTCCTTATACTAAGTAAAAGGTGGGGAGCTACTGCATCACAAGGACAGTTACCTTGTGATTGACAAAATCCTACAATGGCAAACAATAAAATGGGATATTTAGAATCCCATTGCACTAAAAGCTGTAAATAAGTTAGTCAGAGTTTAAATTATTTTGTTTCAGTTTTCTTACTCTTCATCTTCTTATTCTAATATGGTCACTTTGGACCACAAAAACCCCAAAAGATAATGACTAAAGACTTCATTTATTAAGAAAACCACTTGTGAAACAGTGATTTTACTGTTCATACTGTCAGGCAAAAAGGTTGCCGCTTGCAAGAACAATAGGATTTCAATTTTCAGTTTAAAAGCTTTCAAAGAAGATGGAATTTCTTTGTGTCCAACATGATTTTTATTTTCTATCCAAACAGAGTAGAGCTCATTACAACATCATCTGATTTCCTTATGGAACATGGATAAAGATTCATCAGATTTAAGTACAATGAGTTTTTGGGTGCATGTCAAGAAGCTTATATCCACTTCTTTTTATTCACTGTATTGTGTTCTGTAGAACTCCAAGAAAGGGAATCTCAACAATTAGAGACCCGCTAGCTTACTTATGTCTGTGTAACAAAAATCATTGTTTGGTATATCTCTTGGCATCTAGCCTTTGTATTAGCCTACTGCAGCCATGGCACTGAACCAAGGTGGAAAAACTCTTCTCTAAATAATGGTTATCTGGGGTTTTGATGGAGAGTGGAGGTTATTAGGTTGAGCAGCCTTTCTGTTCTCTGAATGACCCTCCAGGACTTATCAAGCTGCCTCTGCACTCCAGCCTGACAACCTCTTAAAACACACTATACCTGGGGGTGGAAGTCACCTTGAGAGTCAATCTCCCACCGGAGAGAGAGAGAGAGGAAAACAGACTGAAAAACTAGTTCAGGCTGCAGCGGATACAAAAGACTTTTAACTACAATGACTGAACATCCATCCCTGCACTGGCTTCACTACGCCTCTCTGTTCATCTTTCTTTTTTATTGGTCTTGAATTAGAGCTCTGGGTGACAACTCATGCCACCGAGAAGTCATCAAACTAAAGCAAGTGAGAGATCTTGTGTTTGCATTGAGCACCCTATATTTCCTTTTTTTTTTACTTGACATCCAATAAGATGGTCTGAGGTCGTTTTGTGAAAGAGGACATCACACACGGTTTGTTTCTCTCTCCAACATGTTTCCTGAGAGCAAAGACAGATGCCTGCAGACAAGAGATGAATCAAACAAAGCTACACTTGAGTTTTCTACCCTGATCTACACCCATTTCTGTTTCAGCCAATCTATACTGGAAAAAAAAGGTAAAAAAAAATATCCTGTGAAACGTGTGAAATAGTACGAAGGAGTATTAGGGTCAAAATTACGAGAATAAAGTCTTCATTTTTGTCTTTAGTTTTAGTTATGACACACGTGGAGCATCTTGTGAAGTTATACTTAAAGGTTTCACGAATAAGGAAAACTTCCTATTGCAGTCTGTAAAACAATAGTTTGACAAAAAATATCCGATTAGTTGTGTTGGGGCTTCACTGATGCAGATATGAAACTATATGCTTTTGGCACATCAGCATCACGTCATCATAAAATATCAGGACCCTCATTGGTTACTTTTTCCAACAGCGGAGGTTGCGGCTTAGGCTCATTGTCTAATAATTTCATGATGTTAATGGGTCAGCCAAAATAAAACGTCTACCTTTCTAGTCAGGCTGTATACTAGCGAGCAGTCTCAGACAGTTTGATTAACTCAGAAAGAAAGATTAACCTTCTTTTTTTTTTTTTTACATCTGCTCAGTGAAAAGTTAACTTGATTGGATGAACAATAATCATTTTGTTCTTCTGAATCTGACTCTGTTGAAACAGTCAAAATGGGGTTGAAATCAAAGCGAATGATCACCTAACACTGCTCATTCTAACTCTTGTATTGGTTGGTAGAATCAGTTGTGATATGGTTAAATCATCTCTACTATCATCAAACTTTCTTGACTAAACCTTCCTGCAAAATCAGAATAATGAACCCACTGCAGTACCTCCCAAGCACCAAGTGTGAGAGATAAAAAAAAACGACTACACGGCTCGTTGAACATGATGATTAATGCCCAAAATACGATTAATGCAGCTTTAACATGAACATGGTGCTGAGATGTAAGTATTAAAGTAGTATTTTAGGAACATGTCCCCCCATCTGTTCGCTAAGTAGTCAAACATATTTGTCAGTTTTCCTCTGTATGCATTCATAGAAAAAGCGGGATTATTGCCTTGTGTATGCCGGGCATGGGGAGTCATGAAACAGTGTGAAGTGTTGTGTGGAAATAATGTCGTTTTCTCCTTTAAAGCCATTCAGCAGTAATGGGATACCTCCTGCCTCTGGCACTACGCCAACGATCAATGGACTCGAACACACTGCTGCCCAATTTGCAATGGATGCCATAGCTCTTGCTCCACACCCCCTGCTAGACATCACTTCCTCCTGCATTCAGATTCCGTAATACATCACTCCTTTTCCTCTCACAAATTTCCGTTTCATAATGCATCACTTACTGGAAGCCATTTTGTTTCAAGTGTCACCTCATTTGGAGTGGAACAGCTCGGAGTCCCGTTAAGTCAGTCCAAAACTCAGCTCCAGTTGTTGGCTTCCTTTAAAAATGGAGCCAGTGCTCCAAATGGTGCAAGGGCTGTTTTTATTTACTTAAAGTATCCTTAAAGTTTACTTAAAATGAGTTTCTCCAATCGGAATTGCACAAAATTAATACCTCTTATGCATACAGTGGAAAATAATCTTCAAAATAAAATCTGGGACATACGAAGCACAGAGGCCACCACAAAGGAGCTGAGTAATGGAAACCTTAGAGCCACCTTAACATCTTAAAGAGGAAAAGATTGGGGGACTGAAAGTTTCCCTGCTGTTTCAACAACAGACATTTCAATGCAGATACATTCAAGTCAACACAGAGTAACAAAATCTTGTTTTTTTTTCAAAGGAAGTACAATACATCAGTAAATGACAAATGTTACACTCTGTAAGTTGGGAAGACTTGAGAATGGTTCTTGTGTGTCAAAGTCACATTTGCCAACAGGAAGATTTTTATTTTAAGTTTTCCATGAAGAGGGTTAAGATGGTTATTTAGTGGTTTCATTTTTTTTTTTGTGTAAGTCTTTTTTTTGTGGGAAGCAAAGGGGGGTTGGGGGAGTCTCCCTCTTTTCTAGTAGGGAGTGAAGCGACTGCACCCTCCTCTGTAAAGGCTAGCCTGCAACATCAAAGATGAAAAAAAAAGTCCAATCAGTATTCCATGTATGTTGGTAATTGTTTAAAAAAGATAACTTTTCTTTTTCCTCCAAAGATACATTCCTCCCTTTTTCCACTTGTCTTGTTTGACGTCAAGTGTATTTGTGCAGAAGTAAGTTTTTAAAATGTGGTTTTGTGTGTGATAACTGCATGTTCATTAACAACACGTGCTAACACTAAACTCTTGGGAACAGCAGCTCTAGCATCAGTTTTGCATGTGCAGGGCTCGAGAATAAAAAGTGAGACTTTCTCCCCGGCTCATTAAAGCTTTCTGAGAAGTGTTCCATGTTTTATGACGTTTGGACATTCAATGATAACTAGCATGTTGTGAACTTTGCATTAAAGTTGCAGTTGGTTAGGTGTCGGCACCAAAATGACTTGTTCAGGAGAAAGATCAAAGTTTGACTTTAAATTAGGGCTTTCAAAATCATGCTTACGTTTAATCAACCTTAACAGGTTAGTATTTTTAGTAATAATATGATTTTACCGATTAATGTGCAAGTTCACATGTAGCCTCATTCCCCTTAATCAGCTCTTTAAAACATTTGGCGACAGACAAAAGCGGGCCATTAAAGTCTGCAGGATTGACGTTCTGATCATGAAGCCTGATGTTCCTAAACAGATCTATGGACTGACATTTTTTATCATTTTTTTCAATGCTTTTTTATACAGTGAAAAAAACTGTAAAATAATCTGTGTCATTAACACACAGATCCCTGTCAAGAGACGCCCTGATGGCCTAGCTGTTAGGTCGTTCCTCATGTACGTAACCATAGTCCTGCAAGTGCGCCGCCTGGGTTTAAATTTAAATTTAAATTTGACACGTCACCCATGGAGCCACACCAAAATCCTACATCAATTGTTTGGGCTGTGTTGTAACAGCAACTCTCTTTGCATTTCAGTGAGAGCATTTAAACATTTAAAGGCTAATTATATGCTTTTTTTGATTGTGATTTATCACAATTCAATTTCTGTATTGATTGACAGTACATGTTTAAATAAGTCATAATGACCATAAATTCTCATCTGACATAAATTACTTTACGAAATAATCCTTCATACCTTAAAAAAAGGCCACATTAAATGTTTTTTTAATGGTGATGCCATCCGTCCGTCTAATCTAGAATATCTGATCATATTTACAGCCACAGTTAGGCCTGAACTCACAAGATCTGACAGAAGTGTTTCTCAAAAATGATCCACGCTTTTCGCTTTTTTTTAAAGAAAAAGTTAAAAACCGTCATTATTAAATAGATCTGACTACTTGTTTGAGTCCACGTTGTTAGAAATAATACAGTGTGATTGAAATTGAGTAAGTGGTGCTGTTGTGTTAAAAACTGAAGTGAGGGTTTTTTGATGTGGGAGGATGCAGAAAAAGGAAGGAGTAATTTGAGGAAAAAAGAGAAGAAAGTGTAGAATAATCAGGAGGAAAACACAGGCCACTGTTTTTAATTAAGTAAATGAAGAGGAAAAAATGGTCGCAATTAATGAAGGCTTTTAGCTAGCAGCTGCACTAGGGAGGCAGGAAGAGGGGGGTGTTCGGGGGACACATGGTGGTAGGGCTTTCCATTTCCATCACCACAAACACGTCAGCACTCAGCATCAACACTCAGCTGTCTGGAGTCCAAGATACTGCACCACGCAGCAGCTCGACTGCAGCCGGTTTTGCTACCAATAACTTTAATTCTCCCACTCCTCCTCCTCCTCCTTTTGCGGTCTATCTTTCGCTCCTTCTACTTTAATCTCCCATGGCACGTCGAAGCATGTACTAGATGGTCGTTAATCTTTGGAGGAAGTCCCTACCCACACCCACGAAAGAAAACAAATTGTACTTTCTCTGTTCCCCCGTTTGTCTGGGGCGCTCAGTTTCTTTCTTTAGAAAGATTTTTTTTTCATCTTTGATGTTAGCTGCAAAGCTAGCTAAAAACAAACATTAACCATTCGACTATCTCCCCTTGAAAAATTTGAAGAGACTTGTTTCCTGTGGGGAGGAAATCTCAGTCTCGATTGGATTTTGTGCAAGTAGCTTCAGGCCAATGAAATTGAATGGGGAGTTTGAGAATAAGGCAATGTCCCTTTTTCATTTACTGAAGTGGCAAAGATTCACATTAAACATTAAAATGCTTCCCTCAGAGGAAAACACAACTCACAGGAACAACAAGTTGAAGAGTAAAAATAGGCTCTTTGTTGAAGATAAGACTATTAATAAAGCAAGCAAGCAAGCAATACACTTGATTTGATTCATTCGTTAACTTTAAGTAGTTTTAGAAATCGTTCAGTTAAACTTCTCAGATACAAAATGGGTCTCTTTTCATTTTTCAAACATCCTGGTTCATACATTATCTTATTGGAGACAACATTGTGATTCTGAACCAGACTCAGTTTGGCACAGTATTCAGACAATCAGAAGTTAAGAAACAACTTACCATAGTGCCCACACTGTATGTGGCTGCAGGACCAATCGTATGGTGATATGGGTCTGCTGTTGCATAGACTCTGCCATAACTATGGAAGAAAAAACAGACAGATACAGTGTTTACTATGACTATACAATAAAACAATCTATGTTGTAGAGAAGCTGAACTGATGTTTATCGGACCAATGGATCAAGACAAAAGCTGGATATTTTGCAGCAGCAGAGCCAACATTTGCATGACAGTACCCCAGTATGGTTAATAGATAACTAATTCTCTAATTATCTAAGAAAATTATTCAGTATCTGTAAATGGTAAATTGACTTGAGCTTGTATATCGCTTTTCTCGTCTTCTGACTACTCAAAGTGCTTTTACACCGCAGGCCACATCTACCCATTCACACACTGATTGCAGAGGCTGCTAATGTAAAGTGTCCATCAGTATACACATCAATACGCTGCGGAAGAAACAGCAGGAGCAACTTGGGGTTAAGAGTCTTGCCCAAGGACACGTCGGACATGTGGCTGCAGGAGCTGGGAATCAAACCCCCAACCTTCCAGTTGAGGGATGACCGACTCTACCAAATGAGCCACAGCCATCCTGCCAAATGTGCTCTGCCAACATCACTTCATTGGGTGTAGCCACTGTAATGTCACCCATTGTTGTGGACCAACATTTGGAATTTTGGCTTTCACCACCTCTACATCTGCATGGGGGGGAAACTGTGATAAACGTTTTAAATGCAGTTATTGGCCAGAGAAAAAACAGGATTTGTACTGAATTTTACATTTTTCAATTACAATTACTGAAAAAATAAACAGCTGACCACTGAGAGTGTTTCAGTAAAATCAAACACAGAACAAGGCCTTCTTCAGGTTGCCAGGGCAGTGACCTGCCAATTACAAGTTAGCTATGCCCTAAAAAAAGGGTCATGGTCTTATTGTCCATGTACTGTAAATGGGACCATAATTCACAAAGTGGACATTATACCATAATGCAGATTATTTAATCCCAGCAAATGATATAATACACTGTATCAATTAATTAAGAAGTGGGGTTGTATACTTATAAACACATGTATCATCAGACATCTTTTACAAACACTGTAGTTTACCCTGCTGGTTATTAGAAGAATACAGTTCAAAGACATTTTAAAATAGGCTTTGAATCAAGAGGCTATGCCCCTTTCTTAGAGGCAATGGTTTGCATCAATGCCCTGGTCTCTTGTTCCATTAGGCCATAACATCAAGGCTGTGCTGGATCAACTTGCAAGGGGACCAAGGGGCAAATTTGAGCTGTGGACTCCTAATGACCCCCCTGCTACTACCACTATCTTTAAATCGTGTGTATATCTTGTTACCTTTAAGTGCCCCATGGGTACACACTAGCAAACATGGCAGCAATATTAGATTTTGCCCCAAGAAACCAATCCTTCACTGGAATACAACCTGTCTTATGTTTGCTGTGTGTCGATTTGTTTGTGGTAGTTTCATTCAACATATTTTTATACAGGCATATCCACCATGGAGGATTCACAGCTAATGACATAATAAGGCTTATAAAACAAGATCAGGCTTTCAGCCACTCTCCCACAATCAATCACAGGTAATAATACAGTTCTAAGTTCAGTTCTTGGTAATTCAAGTAATTAAATTCCAAAGTAAGTTAAGTATCAGCATCAGTCTTACGAAAGAAAACAGAATGCTGCTCTAAACTTGCAGATATAATCAACCTCATAAGCAACTGTTAAACAACCCATTCACTACTCAACTCTCTAAATCAGGTTACATGTGAATACTCGATTCTGATTGGCTGAAGGGTGTCCATTAACTTTTAATATATGGACACCTATGGAAGTAGTTTCAGTTAAACAGTCCGTTCACTGGTCCAAATGAATGTGCTGCAGATGGAAAGATAAGTAACCATAGCATGTCAACTCACACTGTACTTGCAAACCATTTTCACACAACCAAAGCTCACCAATTGAACATGTTATGTCAAGGCAGAGCATTTACAACTGTCAATAAACTTTCCTTTGAAAACTCCCACAGACGTCAGATCTAAGTGTATTAAAATTCTCTGTCTGACGCAGACTCAGCATGACCAACAACCAAAAGCTAGCTAGCAAGCTAAATCACAACAAATGTTCTCTTGTGCTGGAGGTCCGCAACTATTTTCTTCCAACATTTCTCTTGTTCGTATCCTTCGTGGTAAAAGGAGGAAGATGCATCAAAAAGACATGCCTGCTGTTGCCATGGTTCTCTCAGATGCTCTCTCCCAGATTTCACAGGTGTAATCAGCGATACAAGCCCTGAATTGGGAGAATCGAGCATGCCATAAATGAATCCAACTGTGTGGAAGCAGCTGATCAGGCCTTGATCAGCCCTCTTGCCCCACTGTACACTGAATGGCAAACAACATCTGATTTAGCTGATATTCAGGCTGACTTCAAAATCAACTGTGCAACCCAAAAACCTGGTCTTAAGTGGTTTTAATTCAAACAGGCTTAGCCTTCCTGGCTCAGATTTGACCAAATCTTTCCAAACTTTCTTTTGCGACCAAATCTTATCTGAGATCGTGATGGAGAGGTAAAGAATGTTTTCATTGCTGTAAAACCTATGGCATGTCAAGCAACCATCCTCCAGTTTAGCCTCCACATCATACATTAATAGCGGATAATGGACTCCTCATTGGGCATTATCCCCTATTTACTACATGCTATGGAACTCCTAAGAGGTTGTGACGGCTCTTTAAGACATTTTTTAATATGAGGTAGTAGATTCACAATCAGGATGACATTTTGACTTACTTCTCAAACATAAAACTCTTTGAACCAGTACAATTCAAAGGGGGATTTAATCAGTTGGGAAATACTGTTAATTGTTTCCCCCCTTCCAAACTCCAACCAGCAGACATAAACCTTGTGCCTGTTGGCTTTGATTGAATGGATTTGATAATGGATAGGGAGGGCCGACCAACCACAATGAGTATGCATGAGACACATAAGGCATTGGGTCGTCGATTTTAACTGGGGTCTGGAGGAGAGATCTATAATCATTTCCCCCTCTCACTCACGCAAAGGACAGGCCTATCGGATGAAAATGCAATCGATGTCTGGCTATAAATGTACGTTGTAAAGGTGAGAGTGTGTGATTGCAATGATTTGTTTTACCTGTTTCAATTTATTAGAAAAAGAGAACGAGTGTTTTATCTTCCCCGATGATGGGGAAGGATTGCGATAAAAGATTAGAAAAAGGAATGGGCAGAGTGATGAGAGGGGTAGATGGCTGAAGAGTGGTAAAAAATCAGATTGTGAGGAAAGAGGACAATTAATAAAATTATTCTTTTGGGGGTTCACATCGATGAATAAGGAACAGAGAAATGAAAATATAGGCTTTGGAGAGAAAAATATAAAAAAAAAAGAGATGAGGAAAGAATTTAAAGTATATATCATGGATGGTTTCCCACCCCTCTTTCCAAGCAGTCTTCTTCTTCACCTCCCTCTCTACAGTATGTCCCTCCTTCCTGCCATCTCGCCTGTATCTCTCTCTGTCTGTCTCCTGAGGCTTATTTCCAGTCTTTTCACCAGCATTGGCTTGGAACTAATCCCAACCCTGAATGCTCCTCCCTTTTCTTATTCCACCACCCATTCACCCCCCCCCCCCCCCCCCCGTGCCCCCAGACCGCTTTATTTATGCTCCTCTCTTCCTGTCTTGTTTGTTTATTCTGCTCTAAAAAGTAGAGGGAAGCCAGCAAAGGTCTGGAGGGCAAAGATAAGCAGTACACTTCTGTGTTAGACAATGCGTCACAGAGGGAGACCTAAGGAAAGGATAGTATTGAAGTATTCATGTAGGAGGGGAGGAAAAGGTAGGGTGAGTTTCTCTGGCTGAGCGTATCATTTCTTTTCACTGATCTGTGACAATTTTCTTCTGATGTCATGCCCAGTGTGGGAATCTTAAATGCTGTTACAACGTTGTACTGCTTCATTCTAGGTCTTGAAACCACTAAAAGAGCTTTTACACCGTCACACCTGCCCATTAACACACTGATGTAACGTGACCATCAGAAGTAACTAATCACATTCACATACACATTCATTGGCCGCCAACGAAGCAGCGAGAGCAAGAGCTGTGGGAGCTTTGGATCGAACTCCCAACCTTCCAGTTGAGAGACGCCGACTCTACCAACTGAGACCCAGCCGCCCCATAAAGAGAAGGATTCTCCCTGAGGGGTAGCGGACATCTCAGTGGTAGCAATGAGTGTTCCCTCGTATTCTGACTTCCCCAGATCGTCCTCATGTCAAAGGTAAATAAAGATGACAGGAGATGTGGAAAAAACAAGCTCACCATTTCCCAGCCCTTGGACCGATTAAATATGCCAGTATGAAATGCTGACACAAGCGCCATCTTTACCATCAGTGAAGCCGCCACCATCCCCCACTGCACGCCACCTGACGCGATGGAAAATTCACCCATCCATTGTGTATTGCATGCTGTGCTGGGAAACATGTGCGACACGAACCAGGCTGGCTGGGCTAAATTTTAACATCTTTTCTCCCTCATGAGGTCATAATCAGGCATTTAAAGAAACGGTGGTATATTGTTCAGTAAATAAACCTTGTGGAGCGCTCTTTGACTGAAAGCATCCTATATTAAAGTTAACGAGTGACCAGCAGAGGTGGACAGCACAACTCGCGGTTGGTACTTCACAATTTTCACCCAAGGATGAGAGCTCAACTACCGAACTGTAGCTAGTAAGAGAGCAAACTCCACAAAGTGGACGGAACTGAAAGAGCAACACAGCTGAGCAGAAACTGCACGTTGTAGTCTTTGCTGAACAAAATAGAAGTCTTCACGCAGAAGAACAGTTTGGTTCTTTTTTTCTCTTTGGGAAACCTAAAAAACAGACTGCGTTTAAATACCAGTGCGACTTATATTCTGGATTTTACGGTATATATTGTCTCTTCAGTTGCTGGTCAACAGGGAATATGGGAAATTTCATTTTGTCAAATTCAATGTTAACAGTAATTGCAACCTGATGTGTTGTCAGATGTTTAACATAATTACATTGTTTGAGCTCCACCCTGAGCGTGACGTTTGGAAAAAGGCTCCCTCACAAGTATTCTACTTTTGATTGGCTCAAGACAGCAACACAGCAGATTCAATGGAAGAGTTTTTGTTGCATCCGCCAAAAGCAGCCCTGAACACGACCTAGCTCACTCTGATCTCTTTCTGTGTTGTACTATCTCCCCCTGCGCTGATAAATCTGAATCTATAAATGTGACACATGAATACCCTCGGCATGACTCTTTCTTTTCAAATATGATGTGTATTATACGCAGCAAAATAAAAATGAAGTTATTTAAGACCTTCTGAGAACTCGTACAAAAAACAAATATGTTCTAAAATCTACAGTAATCCAAAGTGTTGTTGTCTGTTTCCGAGCTTTACAGTGAGAACCGGAGCTACAAGCTTATGTAAGACGACTTTTCATAGTGTAGATGAAAACTTGAGGGCATGCTGAAGTTAGACTTTTAGAGATAATATAAAAACGTATATATTAAAAAAATGACAGATGATGAAAACAACAAAAACTGTATTGCATTGGTTGGATTGGGGCTTCGGATAGCCTAGCAGTTATGAAACACTCCATGTATGGAGGCTATAGTCATCTCAGCAGCCGTGGGTTTGAATCTGACCTCAGCCCTTTGCTGCATGTCATCCTACACTCTCTCCTCAGCTAATAAAGGAACAAAAAGCCCCAAAAATTATCCTCATTATTATTACTATGGTTTGAATTATAATTAATAAATTCTTAAAGAATTCTTAAGTCCATTAGACAGTCAGTCCTGGTCGCCTTTTTCTTCATCGTAGCTCTCCCATGTGTAGACAGAGTTAGTCTAGTGTGTGTGGTTCTGTGTGTGTGTGTGTGTGTGTGTGTGTGTGAACACTACGCAGACAGAACAGAGGCAGAGTGTCTCCGTCCCCAGCCCCCTCACTCTGTGTAAGACCTCTCTTATCCCACCATAAATAAAACTCCTCCGCCTCTCCTCCCCATCTCCTCTCAACTGCACCTCACTGCCCAGGCTTCCCTTTAAATCAAGGGGGCTTAAAAAATAGAATGAGAGAGACACAGTGTAAAAGATGACAGGAGGAGAGAGCACCGAGGGATATACTGCACATCAGCCGCGGCTTGGCGAAACGGGGGAGAAGAGAAAAAGAAGGGGAATGAAATAAGTCTTGTGCCCCCTCACCTGCTCCGCTCTTCTCCTCTGCTCTGTTCATAATTCACCCGCGCACGCCGCTCGCTCCTTGCCTCTGATAAATCTTACATTATCGGCGGCCTACAGGCTCCTGCTGTGGCTGTTTCTTATCGGCCTGAGATGCTCAATCTCCCTAAGATTAGCTCCCCAAGCACCATCTTACACACACATCTCGACAGCAGTCGTAGCAGGTGCGCGCAACAGTCTCACACACACATTTTTCCATAAACACATATCACTTTTTGACTTGGAAGACTCAGTGGCAAACCGCAGACTCCCAGAGGCCCGAGGACAGACACACAGGGAGCAGAGCAGCGTTCCAGGGCAGACGGGGGCAGATGAGGTAAGGTACAGGGACCCGGAGGTTCAGGGATCAGAGGTGAGGGAGTGACAGGGAGCTCAGAGGGGAATGAGATGGAGTGGATTAAACTGCTCTTTTCCACCTCTGCTCTGTGTTCATAAAACACTCCCACAGCCCTGTGGCATGATGTTATATTGTCTGTCCTTTTTTTAAGTCCTTCTCTGTCAAATGTTGTTTATTAAATGAATACGTCACAAGTCTAAAGTGTTCATGTTTATCCTCTGTATGATCATTTTGTTCTCTGAATACACTGAGGGTCTGATTCACAGAAGGATTTCCATGGCCTTTGCGCCCACTGAACATGTGCAAGAGAATCAAAAAGACCCCGTCTGATTCATTAAACACACAGGGGGTTAAATGGACCCCTAACTGGGCTGTGGAGCAAACTGCGTCTCTGTGCACATGTCGCTGCTTTCACATATTTAAATATTCCTGACCATTCTTAAATCAGCTGTTCGTGTCAGTTTTGAATAAGTAATCCACATTACCTGCAAATGGTAAATGTTCACTTATAATTCATGTCACGTCAAACTATTCTGTGGAACCAGAAGCCATGTAAACTAGATAAGCTAGCTAGCTACCTACTTAGCAGCACGCTGCTATATCACAAGTTTTGCTGCTCTGATTGCTTATAGGTCTGTCTGGAGTTTATTTGGTCGGCGTTGGTTGAAAAGACTCCTTGGACATGTGAGTGTGAGGTTCTAGACTTATTTGCAAAAAGTAAAAAAAAAAAAAGCAGCTAACATACCTGTCACTGTATGCAGCTGCGGTGGTACCGGCTGGCTGGGCATATCTGTAAGCTGCATATCCTCCCTGTGGAGAGACGGAGGAATGTACACCGCTTTAGGAACACAAGATAGTCAACATTATTAAAGTACAAATAAAACAACTGACAACGAGAGAAGCATTGGAGTAACTGTCAAAGACACTCAGGGTGCTTTCTCTTTAGGAACGGTTGTGCCAACAACGACCCTCTTCCTACATCCACATGTATCGTGCAGAGGATGAAACGGGCCGTGCTGCGCCCATACTATGTTTTTTTTAAGTACCAGGAACTGTTTATAATCACGTCATATAGGGGTCCACTTCCTTGTTTGAGCACAGTTGCATTCACATTTCAAGTGGACCGTACTGGAGTATACATAAATCCTGCCCGAGACCACCTCTTCAAGCAGATTCGGGCGTGGCACGTGAGTACACAGTACATTTGGGTTCAAACTGATCAAATGAACCAGACCCTGGTCCCCAAATGTGAAACCACCCTCAGTCACAGAACATAGTTATAGTTAGATCATGCTGACATAGCACAGTTCTATACTTACATATATTTCTGCTCCATAAAATCCGTCCTGGTAGACCACACTGTTGACACAGGAAACAAACAGGAAACAAACATGAAGCACTTTAATGACACTGAAGTTAAATTGAATGCTTTAACCAAAGAAATAAAAAGTCCTCATGAATGTTCTGTCTGTTCTGACTTTGTGTGGGTGGAATTACTTGAGTTTAAGATGATGCGGTTGTTTTTTGTTGTTTTAATCCCCGATACAAGATGGAGCACAGTGCTTCATGATGGATTCCAAAAAGTTGTCTATGCTGCAAAACAGTTTGTGCCTCAACACACTGCATGTAAATCAATAAGGCCCCGTGTCCACCTAGCGTTTTTTTCTGGGCAAAAAAGCGCCGGGCTGTGCGCTTCGGAGCGCTTGCATGGAGCGCCTGTGCGCTGAGAAGAATATCGTGCATGTCTGTCCTGTCTCTATGGCAACAGACCTTTACCAACAGCCGCTGTATGACCGACACTGCTCCGTTGAATTTTTACTGTTTGTTCTTTATTCAAGATCGTTTTTTACCCGAGCAGACACAGAGATGTGGGTACAAGACACGTTCAGTTGGACACACAAATACAGGGAATATTATACATTTGGAAGTGTGTTGGTGACGCCAACAGTGCCTTTCTGAAAAGTTGAACGTTTTTTAATCTCGACACGCTCGGAGCAGCCGCAAAAAAAAGGAGTGCTTGGAAAAAAAGACGCTGGGCCCTGTGCTTTACCTCAGGGCGGCCGCCTGCTGCTGCTGCAAACGCTCCCTCCTCTTAAAAAAAATGAAAAAAGGATGTTTGTGCAAAAAAAAGATGCTATGTGGATTCAATCCATCTTTATTTCTAGAAATGTTCTAGAAACTTTACAAAACTCTAGAAAGACACTTTACAAAAAGAGCAGGTAATATATAAATAATAAAGACCCAACATGAATCTATCATGAGCACTTAACTTCATTAATCAAAGTCACAGTGGCAAGGAGCAGTTGATGACATCATGAAGACCCGTCTTTCAGTTACATGGGTGCAAAGTTCATACAAAACTCATAAGCAGCTGTGACCAGAGAGTCAACCAAATCAAATCATTTCAATAGGCAAAATTTACTTTCTTTCAATTTCCAAAATGTATTTTCAGGTATAAAACAATAAGAACCTTTTACGTTTTGGGGGGCGGATGGCCTAGCGGTTATGATGGACCCCAGGTACGGAGTCTATATTCCTCTAGGTGGGCGGCTCGGGTTCAAATCCGGCCTGTGGCTGCTTTTCCTGCACGTCATACCGCACTCACTCTGCATGATTTCTGACTCTATCCACTGTCCTATCAAATAAAGGGAAAAAGCCCTGAAGAAGAATCTTTAAAGTTTTAAATTTAAATAAACTCTTAAAACTTCATTAAAGTATTCACTTTACTTCATACATCATCGATTAATGAAGTCATTCATTGTGCTCAAACTGCACTCCACTCTCTCAGTCTCCATCTGCATTTCTCTGTTTTTCATTCTCTCTTTTAACCCCAGCCCACTCTCTCTCAGACATTTATTCTCCTTCTCTCCCCCCCTCCCCCCTCCCTCACAATCACTGGGTCTCCTGCTCTTTCTGAAGCGGGTGCACTGGAGTGTGCAGGGCAGGTCATAGCAGTCCATTCACAGCCGAATAAAGAATGACACATTAGAAAAAAGAGAGACAAATTCGGCCACTCAGGAATCAAAGAGCAATTTTCTGCTCTATTAGAAGTCGGCCTTTTTGTTTTCCACTCCCCATTCTCCAGTTACTGCGCGTGTGTGTATGTGTGGGTATGCATATGTTTGTGCGTCTGTGTGTGTGTTTCCGTGTGTGTGTGTGTGTGTGTGTGTGTGTGTGTGTGTGTGTGTGTGTGTGTCTGTCACTTTCTGTGTTTGAGTGCCTCTATGAATTAGATTTGTGCAGTAGCATGTTTTCAGTCTCGCAGACCTGTCATACAGTGTTTATTTGATTATGTGGTGTTTGTTTGTGCGGGTGTGTGTGTGCACACTCACGCTCCATAGGCAGGGATAGGTGGAGGAGGAGGTGCGGCACGGAACGTGTTGTAGACGGCGCGACCCCTCCCTCTCAAATGGGCCCCTCTGTAGGCCACAGCTGCTCCTGTACTGGGGTATGGAAACCCAGTCACTGAGAGAGAGAGAGAGAGAGAGAGGTGTAAAAAAGTCAAAATGTTTCATATTTTTCTGGGCAGAGAACTCACTTTGAAACATTGTAAAATACACAGCTGTTGATGTACTCCACCTCTCTCACTACCAACTATCCCATTGCATGATTTAAAAAAAAAAGTAAATCTTAAAATCGATGCTTCATTTGATATAAAAGCTTTATAAAACAGCTTCTCAGTAAACGTCATGATCCAAACTAACCTGATCTCATAGCAGTAAAGTGAAACAGTCATGAAGATGTGTTTTAAAGTCTCATACAGTACATACAGTAGACACAGATTAGCCTTTTTTCTGTGCAAGTCAGCACAGGCTTTGAGATGTACTTATGTGCTTCATTTGAACAAATATTTAATACCAGCAGCATAAAAACCACAAGGGGGGGCTGAAAACATTTCCTGTTTACTCTGTTCTGTAACTGTCAGAGACTAAACTACAGTGACTTCAGCGATCACTCTGAACAGAAGCAAACAGACAATTAAGAGACGTACAAGCACTTTTTTCACTCTAAAGATTTTGCTTGATCTGCCATTGTTCTCTGATTTTTTCTCTCTCTCTCTGGGCGAGACTTCTTGTGATTATATATCTAAATGGGTCAAATATACAAAAGACTTGCATGGTGTCCAGAGAATGAGTCTATTGTGAGACAAAACTTCAAAGTAAAAGCATTTAACAGAGTCACATTCCTAATATCACTTAAGTTCCTTCTTATAAATAATTGAAGTTATTTAAGCTACCTATGATACGAGTGGTGCGCGACAGCGGTGTGAAAATGGTCTTCTTGTTTCTTAACAACAGACTACCGCCGCCTGCTGGCATGGAGAGGTATTTCCTCTCAAGCATGCGCAGAACGTACGTGGAGGCTGGCCGTCTTTCAACACATTGATTTTCAATTGACTTATTAACAAGTAACAATAATGTCTGGTTACAGGCATGATGAGGTCAAGATTTTTTTTGTATTATTAATTATTTAATGCAGTACTCCACAGACGGTGTTACACAGACAGGGCAGATTAAGCTTTCACAAAATTGTTGTAAAAATAATTATTTGATAAAAAAAAAAAAAATCATTATTAAGAAATGTTCAGAAGTCTTTTGGCCTTCTGTAGATGGAGACATAAACTTTTTTTTCCCCTTCAAAATAAAGGAGTCTGATATTAATATTCTGTAGCAATTATGCAAAACGTAAGTGTTCCTGTTCACAGTGAAGGTGTGTAATCCATCACTGTGATGGATTACTAAATTATGAGTCTTCAGAGTTGTTTTCTGTGCTGTTTGAAAGTAAATGAACTGAACAAGCCGCGACTTGGTTTGTAAGATGTAGTTTGTGGTGCAGTTACCATTATGAGACCTTTAACCCCAGTGAAGCCCTTTGAAGTAGTACATCGAAGTCATGGCACTGAGCTGGTATGCCTTCGAGTCAGAGTAACATAAGTGTCACAGCAACAAGTAATCAGGAATTCAATGTTTCTGCTACCATTGTGCAACAAGCCCTTCTAATTTGTAATCAGTTGCATTAATAGAAATTGTACTTAAAGGGCGTCAGAAGCTCTTTCTGTAGAGACTTTGGTTGGGAACCAGAGGGTCGCCAGTTCAAGTCCCGGCGCTGGAAATTAGTCTGGTAGAGCTAGAGCTGGCTAAACGCTGAAGCTTCCGTTGTCCATGACATGGCAACCCCCGTGAGCATCTACTCTAGGGAGGAGGGGGATCTCCCACTATTGATCTTATGATATCGTCGGACATTGATGATGATTGTTTTTTACTTGACTGGTAGATTTCTAGCAATGTGTGCACAACCAGAACATTTGACATAACAGACATTTAAGCAAAGATGCTTTCCGCTGATGACCTGTGAGCTGTGACTATAAAAAGATAGATGTGATGAAAAAAGTAAAACTTCAAATACTGCATCCCCTTTGCGGCATTCTCAGACTGATGAGAGGCCCTGACAGGCTCTCAGTGTGTTTTGTTTTACTGTCTTCTAAATACAACATGCTCCACTATGAGTGCTCACAGACAGAAACACTCAGGCTCCCTCTCTCACTTTCTCTCACTCTCTCTCCCTCCATCCATCTCTCTGTACTTTGATGGAGATCCTCTCCTCTCTGCTGTCTGCTCTGCCCCCTCTAACTAGTCAGAAAACAGCATTAATATGCTACACAGCCAGCACATTGTCCATCGGTGATATATACTGAGCAAAAGATCAATTTCCCCAAGTTGCCCCTACCATCCTTCCTTTCTTAATATCAGACATCCATATATTCATTCCCCTGTGTGTGTGTGTGTGTGTGTGTGTGTGTGTGTGTGTGTGTGTGTGTGTGTGTGTGTGTGTGTGTGTGTCAGGAGGTGTACTGTAAGTGTGTGTATGTATATGAGGGAGCATGAGGACATGTGTATGTGCCTGTTGTTGTTGCCGTGATGTATATGAATGCAATCTGATGATGAGCTATGGCTTGTGCATGCTACAGCGGTGCAGTAATAACCCATGAATCATGGCAGGACCTCAGCCTGACAGCCAGCAGGCTCATAAAACAAACAAACAGCAACATCTTCAGATATACACACACATGCAGAAAGTAGCGTACAGAGGACGTATACACAAACATAGATGCACATTTATCTGCCAGTAGTAGACTGTGCAGGAAAGTTTTTGATTTATTCTAGTGACTTATGCTAAAGGGTTACTGCGGTCTTCGAGATATTTTTAGAAGTAAAGTAGATGTGGTCAGCATGTAAAACAGGCTCTAATGGATGCAACTTAACCCCTGAATGCACCTGATAAATGTAGCCTATGTCTACAAAAAGGGGCTTGTTCATGGAGTGGCTGTGGTTCAGTGGTAGAGTCAGTCGTCTCTCAATGGGAAGGTTGGGGCTTCGATTCCCAGCTCCTGCAGCTACATGTCCGATGTGCGATGTGTCCTTGGGCAAGACAATTAACTCCCAATTGCATCTGCTCCTTCGTCGGCCGTTTTTCTGTGATAAAGATCAAATTTGGGTTGTTTTCTCAACATCCCAACTTATTGAGCTCGTTATTTTAGGATCACTATTCAGGTTGTCCCATGATAACGAGTTGATTTCAGCTGATTACTCAAGATCGATTCGAATTGAACTCATTATCACAAGAAAACGAAGGAGTTGCTGGTCCACTGCTGCCTGCATTGGTGTCATACTTTGTGTTACAAATACATTCTGTTAGATGGAGACTATCATTGTAGATGATACAAAATGCACCCTACCCAAAGGAGCACATGTCACTCCGCTGTTCATCTCCTTACACTGGCTCCCAATTACTGCTCGCATCAAATTTAAAACTCTGCTGCTCGCTTACAAAACAGCGACAAAAATGGCTCCTCCTTACCTAAACTCTATAATCCAGGTCCACACGCCCTCCCGCCCACTACGCTCTGCCAAGGGTGTCTGATCCAACCTTCACAACAGGGTCCTAAGTCTCTAACTAGAATCTTCTCCTCTGTGGCCCCCCCGGTGGTGGAACGAACTACTAAACTCCATTGGATCTGCAGAGTCCCTCTGCACCTTTAAGAAAAAGCTAAAGACCCAGCTCATTCATGACCTTAATGATATTGCTGATGATGATGATGCTGATGATTAGAACTCACAGGAACAGCTGTCAATGTTGTGCTCTGCCTCTGGTCACTTCCTGTCAGCACCTGTGTGTCTGATGTGACCCTAAAGCTGTTTGTTAGCACTAACTGAAGTTGTTTCCTCCTCTCTAGATCCTTGCTTGTGTTGTCTTACTCTATGATGTACGTCCCTTTGGATAAAAGCGTCTGCTAAATGCATTGTAAAAGTGTAGACCAAATATTGGAAATTAAAAAAATATATATCATGAAGTACTTAACCCACAAATTACAGCTTTCTTTTAAAACCTAGACTGATTCACTGGGTTCAGTTGCTGACAGTGATCTCCGACGGCCTTGGACCAATAATGGCGTGCAAATATGACAAAGTCCAAAGTTGATCTAATGTCGCCCTTCCAACTTGCAAATTTTTCAGCATATGTTAAACAGGCCCAAGTCGCTTGTCTTGTTACTTTCCTGCCTGCATTTTGCATTTTAATCTTATTTGTTGTGTTCTGGAGAGCTGCTCTGCCAAGCTCTGCATATACCAACTCACATTAGATGCAAACACAGACACACACACACACACACACACACAGACACACACACACACACAGACACACACAGACACACACACACACACACACACACACACACACACAGACACACACAGACACACACAGACACACACACACACACACACACACACACACACACACACACACACACACACACACACACACACACACACACATTTGTCCTGCTTTGCATATACTCAGTCTAGGACACAGTCAATCAATCAGTATTACATTTCCCTCATTGTCCTTCATGCCCATGCAGCCTATTTTACCCACCCAAACACACACACACACACACACACACACATGTACTGTACACACATGCATACGCACACACATGCACACACACACCCACACACTGTGGTGACGCTGCAATGCAAACACACTAAACATAGACTCAGGCTATTACCAAAATGGATCAAAAAACACTAGAGTTAATCATTTCCTTACAGTTTACCCCAAAAAGCAATGCAAAGAGGTGAATAGACCTCTATGCCACTCATGGAATCTGTGTCATTCACGTATGCTTTTTGATTTATTTTCTTGTTATTTTTTCAACTGAAATGGGAAAATCCCTCAAAGCAGTGAAGTGAAACATTATCAGCATTGTACTCCTGCCCTCCTGAGATTGCTTCAGAAATGGTGGATCCAAGCTCCATTTGAAAAACAAAAGCCTTTAAAGATTTTAAACTTCAGCAACACATCTAATTCAGCAACCTTGAGACTAGTTTATTGCAATTGATAGCCTGCTTATTTGGGTTCATACCTAATATCTATAGATACCTGAATAGTGATTGGCTAGATCCAGTGAAAGTGCACACTCACTGAAGAAAGTGGACAGGTGCTCCTCTCTAAAAAGGAATGCTATTGGTTGTTTTCCATCAAAGAACACCCTACTGCAGTGTTTCCCTACTGACGCAACATTAGACTCTATCGTTATCGTTGTCATAGTTGTCTCATATTTAGCAGCTTTACCGGGTGCAGAAAGTGTCTCAGGTTTGAATACAAATTAATAAATAAATCCACCTAATACCAAAACAAGTTGTTTCTGTCCTTGTCAACAGATACACATTGTCTAACAGGGGTATAGGCATCACAGCACTATGTGTCAGTGACGACAGTGCAGTTGCAAGCGGAGACCTTAAGTGGGCGCCAAAGCGCACAAAACCAAATTGCTACATTTGGTTTTGGTTTTTGGCTGTGGCTCAGTTGGGAGAGTCATCATCTCTCATTCGGAAGGTCGAGGGTTCGACCCCCAGCTCCTGGATCAACATGTCTGATGTGTCCTTGGGCAAGACACTTAACCCCACATTGCTTCGTCTGCGGCGTATGAATGTGATTAGTTACTTCTGATGGTCTCACTACATAGCAGCCTCTGTCATCAGTGTGTGAATGTGTAGGGGTCACAGGTGGTGAAAATGCGCTTTGAGTAGTTTGAAGACTAGAAAAGCGCTATACAAGATCAAGTCCATTAACCATTTACATATCGTTGCTTTAAATGGTTTACATGATTTGTTGGGACAGTGATGAAAAAAGTATTCGGGAGCTCAGATATGGACAGTCTTTGGTTTTTCAACAGACCACAGGCCTGACAGTTAGGGGGCTTAATCCTTTATTAGGGAATTGATAGTATCTGTATGTGTGTATGTGTGTGTGTCTGTGTGTGTGTGTGTTTCTTTGATTCTTTGGTTGTTTGGTTTCATACCTGAGTGTGACTGCAACAAAGAGATTGTACATCTGCGCTCACATTCTTCCATGTGTCTCTACATACGGGTATTCACCAGTGTGTGTGAACATGGGTGTGTATGCATGTCGAGGTCATCCGTCATTCTTCTGAATGGGATTTGCGCACAATAAACCTGTAGCCGAGCCTGGCAATGGAGATGGAGTGCACTGTCAGCCGGCCAGGATTTATGGAGGCCGATTCAGCTGATGGGTGCTGGGAAAGCCGGTCTGATAAAGAGTGATTAATCGCCTTTACATCTCGCTTTACATCCTGCTTTACTCCCGCCTCAAACGAGATTAAATGCACTCATAATTATTGCAGAACAAATCCCAAACCCACACACTTTCACTTACAGGTGGGACCTCTTCATTTGTCATACAGTGCAGGTAAAAAGAGTGGAGAGAGAAGGTAACAAGCACACCTGTGCAGTGTGTATCTATGTGTGAATGAATGTCAGAATATCTGAGATACACAAAATATTTGTATCATGAGGAGGAGATAGAAAACTGGCATGGCTAATAAACCTGTTTTCCAGTAATCTATCCGTCCCAGATTTATCGAATCCAGCTGTGGCTACGCTACAGACTTGTGCAATGGTTTGTCTATGCAGTTTAGCAATACTTGCACACTAATGCTAATTGAAAGTGCGATTTTATTATGTTGGTGTTTTTGGGCGATTTTTTTTGCCATTATTGGATCGGACAGACGAAGAGAGACAGGAAGTGTTGGGGAGTAGAGAGTGGAGGAAGACATGCAGCAAAGGAGCCGAGGCCGGACTCGAAACCCACAGTTGCTGCGGTGAGGACCACAGCCTCCATACATGGGAAGCACGTCACAACCGCTAGGCTATCGGTGCCCCAGAAATGCAGAATTTTTAAGCTAGTTTTATTGCCAGTTTCACAATATGCCTGAAGCCAATGCTATGCTAACCAGCAGACCAATCATAGGGCTCGTAGTCGGCATCATCTCAACCCATTTTTGAGGAGACGCACATCAGGCTATACATATGTACACTTTCGCATATAGGTACAGGGTTATAGCATTAGCTATGGCATAGATTCAATGCAGATGTACAAATAAGACTATAATAGGAGGCACATCATGTCTTTCAAAGGAGTTTTTAAAGGAGTTTAGGGGGATTGAGAACCAATGTAAAACCACAGACTAGTTAAATTGGTATTTGTGCTGCTATAAGAATATTTAATAAAGGCAAGACGTATTCCTATGCATGAGCATCTCAACAAAACATACACCACCAAACACACACAAACACTCACAAAAGAACACACATCCATTCTCACATGGATGAAGGATCCACAGGCATTGGAGCAGGGAAATCTGTGACACTAGTGTTTGGAGTGGGTCATCTGAGGCAGCTTTGCGGTTGGTGGATTGAGGGCTAGATGGCGGGATGGAGGGACGGAGGCGGAAAAGCAGGGAGAGAGGGAGGGAGAAATAAAAGAGATGGATGGCCTCTCTGTGTCAGGACGGTTATTTAGAGGAGTGCTGTAAAGCTGTCTGCGAATGAACAGATTTCAGACTAATGAGCAAAAAGGAGAGCAGTTAAGGAGAGCGGACAGTCTCAGCACTTCTCGCAAATGAAACCAAGCTGCCACTTCAGAATGCACGCTCACACACACACACACACACACACACAAACAATAACACCCCAACACACACACACACACTTAAATGTATACCAAATAACTCTGTGCATCTGTCTAAGGGTTTTTCCATTGCGCCAAGCCGGGTGCTGGAAACACATCTTTCACAAAGCGCATGAAAAAAAGAAAAGAGGAAATAAAGACTAAGAAGCATGAATAAATATTCCAAGGTACTGTATGTAAATGTTACTGTGTAATTCTTTACCTGCATAAAACTCAGGACCGTAAACGGCTCCAACCACTGGATTCAGCTTCCAGCCTGCACAGGACACACACACACACACACACACACAAACACACACACACACACGCGCACATAAAGAGGGTGCATGTTAGCATTGCTAAATAAACTGATATCTGCT
This sequence comes from Labrus mixtus, assembly GCF_963584025.1. NCBI lineage: Eukaryota > Metazoa > Chordata > Actinopteri > Labriformes > Labridae > Labrus > Labrus mixtus. Next base: position 17,326,448 of record NC_083632.1, read on the forward strand.
TGGAGTTCCAAAGCAAACATTTTTACAGACATCATCTATTTTATATTGGAATTTAAGCTACAGCAATATCATCCCCTCTGTATTTATTATTTCCTCCAAAAGTGTACACTGAACGCAATGTGTTTGTCAGAAAATGTGAGAGACAATGTGAAGTTGTCTCTGTCGCTTTTTTGTTTCAAAACCTTCGGGTTTGCTCAGTATTAATGTAAGAGTCCAACAGCATCCACTCTGGTAGACACTCGTTTAAAATCGTACAGATCGTGTCACATGAAACTGTCAGGTGTGGATATCTCTGAGAAAGAGCCTCCAGATGTTTAGTGTTAGCATGTACTGCCTTGCTTGATTGAAAATGTCCTTTTGTGTGTAAGTGGAGGTTTGTCACCATTAATGACTACTGATTGAATGCTGTTTCAGAAAACATTCATTCATTACCTGCCTGTTTCTGAATAGCAGCTACTAATACATGATCTAGCGGAATTTAGCAGTTTGACATTCAGGTTGTGTTATCCAGCGCAAGCATCAGATATATCGCTGTGCATCGGACGCTCGCTGACCACACTGCATCCGTAAAACAGTCACTTCTCTGATCTGTGAATTTCAGTTTCCCCTTGCAAACATTGTGACACCTTCTGCTTTTGGATTGGAAGTTGGAGAAGCAGAAGTCTGGTGCTTTGTTTGTACTGAAGAGCCTCTGACAGCGAGGATGCAGAATGCAGTTTTTCTCCAGTGATGACACAAGTTTAAATCACGGATATAGATGTTATATATTATCAATGCACCACTAAGTCCACCTCATTTAAAAAAAAAGAAAAAAAGCTGACCAGCGCCGTCGAGCAAGACAGTTGGACATTCCCAGCGTCTTGTCTGTGTCTATGTAAGCGGCAGGAAAGATAGTATCAGGGTAAAAAAAACGGGGCGCCGCTTTTGTGCTACGTCAAGCCAATTTGTCCCTGACGCTCGCTCGTGTTGCATGCTGTTAGGACATGGATACTCATCACTTTAAGAGAAGTCAACTGCTTAGAAGGAGTCTACGCTGACTATTGGTCAATGGTGTCTTGCTCACAATTAGTCTCCGGCTCTTATTGTTTGTATATATGTGTATGAACTTACTATGTGATTCAATTCCAGATGATGATGAGGATCTCTTTGATTATCGTGTCATCTTGTTCAGTCATTTTTCGCTGGTTTTTTTTAGATACATTTTTTACAGTCTTGGAACCAAGTGAGGAGTCATTCCATCTTCTTCATCATGGGACATGCTTGTGTAAAATGTGCAGTCTTTAGAAATCTTAATGCGTGTGCACTCCTCTTGTTCATTTTCACTTTTTACTCTGCTGTATTTCTGGTGTTTGGCAACAGTTTGCTCAGCCAACGCTGAGGCCAATAAAGCTGATTGAACAAGGCTGAGAAAAAGAGAGAGATGAGGAAATTCACATGTATGTGTGTGTGTGTGTGTGTGTGTGTGTGTGTGTGTGTGTGTGTGTGTGTATTTGTAGGTTTGTGTGTGTTTGTGCTTTAGGCCTGATGACAGTGACAAATGGAAAACCCTTCAGGGCTCATTCTCTCTTTCTCTGCACCCTCAAACAGTATGGAAGTGTGTGTGTGCGTCCATGTGTGTGTGTGTGTGTGTGTGTGTGCGTGTGTGTGTATGTGTGTGTGTGTGTGTGAGAGTGTGTGTGTGTGCCTTTGTGGAGGAGAGGTGCTGACCAGGTCTGGCCATTTAATTCCCTCCCTTGTTCATCCATCCCTTACCTCTCTTTCCTTCTTTTACTTTTAAGCGTCTCTGTCGTTCAAACACACCCTAAAGGCCCTCTTCTTCTCTCTCTCTCTCTTTCTCTATCTCTTTCTGTACGAATGACTCCTGGCTCTTTTTATTGGCTCTATTCATTTGCCCATTCACTCTCTCATCCATCTACCACATTCTCCTCCTCCTTCTCCTTCAAATCCCCACTTCATCTCCAGCCTTCCTCTCTCTCTCTGTCTCCTTGACGCCCTTTTCCCTTTTTACCCTTTTAACGCCTCTCCATGCCGAGTGAGAAAACACTTCACTTTGCTATTTGCATGGTATTTCAAACCAAGCAACAGCCTCTTTGACAAATATTGGTTTCAATAACCAAATGTGAACAAGCATTTTTCTTTTGATATTTTAGAACCTTCTCCCTTTTTCATTTCATTCACATTTCACAAAATGCAGAAAGCTACAGCTCTGTCCTCTCATAAGCAAAAAGGAGCGTTGGTGTGTGATGTAGCAGGACCTGACTCGCGCAGTTTGTAAGAGATGGGAATCATTCTTATGTCTTACCGTTTGTGTAAGGGTTCGCCACCTTTTTGTTGGTCATTACTCTGGCGGTGGCATTGTTGACCTGTCAGCAGACAGACACAGGTTATTATATGATGGATGAGGGTATACACACACAAAGACACACACCGACACACAAAGGCCTCAAGCAAAAAACTGGGCATGTTGGGTAATTCACATAACATCGGCTCTCCATGCCATGCTGCTGCTGGATTGTTTCAGCTAAGAGGTGACATGCAGTTAGTCAACGGTCTGACAAGTGAGGTTGAAGAAATGCACAAAACACTGCACTCTGTAAAACCTGAAAAGTAACACATGATGTCAATGAGCTCGTTTCACACTGTTATATCTCTAACTTATCCAAACTACTGTGGCTACAATCTGAACCAGCCCTGACTTCACCCAGTTTGAAGAGCATTGTGTTCCAAGTGGCTGAAAGTGACCTCATCTTAAGGTTTGTTGTACGAAGTCAAGATTAACATAAAAGCCCTTTTCAGACTGCCGTAACTAAGCTCAGCCGCCATCAAGTCTTTGAACATTCTTATTGATTCTGCGACAGTGTCATATTCTTGTCCCAGTCTGTGAATTCATATTGCCTTTTGGCGTTGCAGGTGGAGCTCCACATACACACACAGTCATGCGCCCATCCGCTGTCTCAGCTGAAAAATGTCTCGCCTCTGTAACACCTTAGTTACCAACTCCGAAGACGGTCACTTTGTCCCTCCATTATGCCTCTGCGACATTCAGATTGGAGATGAGATGCCACAGGGGCGTAAATATGGCGGCTTGAAGCGGCAGTCTGAAAAGGGCTGATGACAGCAAGAGTTTGTATTGTGCAGCCATGTCTTTATATCTAATGCTGAATCTTTTAGTTCTTGGACAATTCAACCTGTACTCATAAAACAAACAAGCTATTGTTGCCAGAAAGCAAAATGGTCTGAATGGTATTTCAGGAACTCGAGGGACAGATTCTTGTAGTTTCATATAAGCTGACCTAAAAGTGGCCGGGATTTCAAAGAAACTAGGCTGCAGCAAGTGAGAAAACTTGATGTTACCAAAAAACTTTAGATTATATGAGTATCTAGAACAGATTCATATATTAGATGAACTCTGGGAAAAGAAATGGGAAAAATGGACTTCTGATGCTAGATGATGGTGACATCTAAATGGGACTGTAAGGAATAACTGAATTCAAAGAGTTTTTAATTAAAAGCATCATCGATGTTACTTCATGCACAATCCACAGACACAAACATACAGTGCACGATCGATCAAAAGCAAAGATCAAGATTTGTCGACAAGAAAAAGATTGCATCGCGCACACACTGTTTAGGTCTGTGCTTCTCTTTGTCACACACACTTACAGATCAGGGTTTCAGCATGCAGTGTTCAAGGTGCGGCAGGCAGGTTGGAGAGAGGGAATAGAGTGGGGAAGAGAGGGGATGCAGGACATGTCTGGCAGGCAGAGAAAGGACAGAGAGTCAGGGAGGGGGACAGAGGTGAGGGAGGACAGGAAAAGGAAGGCACCTCTATTTTGCGTCCCTCTACGATTGTACCATTTAGTTTCTCCCGCGCACGGTCGGCATCTGCGCTCGTTTCAAATGTTACAAACCCAAAACCCTGCAGTGACCGGGAGCCCAGGGTTGGAAATAAAGTGACGGCAGGGAAAGGGAGGCGAGAGTCCGGAAATGCCATAATGAAACAAATGAAGCAGAAGGAGAGAGAAGAAAGAGACACAAAGCTCTGATGAGAAACAGCTGCATGACTAGATCTAGAAGCAGAAGCCAGAGAGACATCAGGCTGGTTAGACAAACATGAGAAACAGAGCTGGAGTTAAAGTAAGGAAAGCTGGGAACACACAACATCAAACAACAGACAAGAGCACAGATTAGAATTAATAGCCCCCTCGTCAATGTGTGTGTATGTAGTGTGTTGTGTGATTCGTCTTCCAGGCCTTTTAGCGACAATTTTGCCACATTACCCCAGCAGTCGTTTTCCCCTGACGTCACACGCATGGTTGGAAGCTTTAATGCTGTAATAATGTCGCACTGCTGTCTTCCAGGTTTTCAAAATGACAAGTCTGATGAATCGTTATGGTCGTTGAACTCAGTCGATTACCCACTGATAATACAACGGAGAGTGGAAATCTTCAAATCTTATAAAACTATGACTGACGGAAAGGTCGCAACAGCTAAGGTTAGCATTCAACAAACTGCATGCTAAAATTACAGTTAGCTAGCTATCTTTCACATTAGCTGGAAATTGAATTTATGCGTCCTATACATAGACTTTATGAAACATGGACTTAGCGTCAATGACATCATTCAGTGGCTTCTAAAGTACAGTTTTTAATCCAAGCGCCGGTAGTCACCATATTGGAAACACCGTCTCACGTTCACTTTCAACCCTGAGGCTGGCTAACAGCTACAACGTGCCAGCCTGTCACTAAGTCAAGTCCTTTATCATCCATAACCTTTAGAATAATAAAAACGGAATAAGTTATAAACCCCTCGTTCATTGTGCGCCACTTAAGTCATGACCTATTCAGACTAAACTGAGTTTTGAACCAGGCTGTAAACTGATCAGTTCCAAATCAGCTTTTTGATAACAGTGTTAATTGGTCTCCTGGGGCTTTGCAGACAGCCTCAAGTGGACACTAGAAGAACTGCACTTACGCATTGGCTTCATTTTTCAACCCTGGAGGTTGCCGCTTGGTCTTTTATCGTATACAGAATAACATTCAACTAGTGATGTTGAATAGGTGCTGCGTGCTACTATTCTGTTTTCTAACTGATGCCAATGGGTTAAAAAAATATATTTTAACTCATTTCTACTGAAAGACATCAAACAGTAGAAACATTGTAGCAACCACTAACATTGCCTTTTGATTGTGGAGCACAATGATAGATGGAGGGTGCAGAGAATGCTAACGTTAATGCTTGTGTAACATTGGGTAGCCATTGTCTTATCCAAAATATTGTTTTAACTTGAAATATAGCCTGATATCCTTCCATATTATTTTACTATCTGTTGTCTCTATAGTTGCTTATGAGTCGGGAAGTGATGAAATTACAAGAACTTGTCAGATTAACATTTGCATACCTGGAACAGAGCAGAAATGCATTATAAAAAAATACAACAGTATTCCAACCTGAATGTTACATTGGAAGAAATTGATGGTGAACACTTTGCTAAAACTGTATTCAAACAAACAACTGGACCTGACCGAATTATTGGATTTAATAAAATCCATCCACATACATACTGGAGTTTGCTACATGTACATGTGTGTGTGCTGTAGAAGGACATTGCTCTGCTGGTACATTCAGGCCCCTGTGGGAGAACAGATAAGTGCCATACAATTACAATCTCCATGGCATCAGTCAGCTGTGACTCTCTGAGGCCCCAGGACGCTGCTCGCTCATGAGACCTTGTCTGTGTTTCAGACTTGGGCCCTGGAAGAGGCAGCTCACTCAAATAGCCCATATGCAGTAAAACACGCCTGCAAACCCTAAACCGCAAAGCCTCATCAGTCTAAGTCGATGAGCTTAAAGCAGGCGGAGAATAAAAGCTGAGAAATCCTCTCTGCCATCATTGATCACAGCCTGGTGAAGGGCTCTGGGTTAAATGTTTTAGTGTTGTTCTTACTGTGATCTTAATAGGGAGTTCTCAATTCACGAACTTGTAATAAGACTGTTTTATTGTGTTGAGTCCTGTGGATAATGCAATACCGTCCAAGTTTTTTATTGCAGCAAACTGATTAGGTAAAGTAGCAAAAGTACAAAGATAAACAGAAGGCTACACATTTCTACAGCTTTGGTTTGGGTACAATATAAGTTGTCATTTGTCACAACTTGCTTGTCAGTTGAAGCAAGGTTGCATCAATAACTTTTCAAAAATGGATGGTTGGGTCATTATTTAGGTAACATTAAAAATATAGGAACTTCTGCAGTGTCTCGAGCTCCACCTTCAATTTATTGGATATTAAAAATAAACTTCTGTTCAGTATTCTAAATTAAAGGTAGCTTTAAAGACTACCAGGCTGCAAATGCAACAAGATTGCACAGTGGGACAATCATTTATATGCTTAGGGTTAGGTCAGTTTTGGTTAGGTATGATGTTTTATGGAGCCAGATTCGTCTCATAAAGATGAAATGCACACAGACGCATTTGCAAATATATTTTGGGATTTCGATGTAAATGACTAGTACCTGTAGGGAAGTGGAAAGCGATTGCTTTCATCAGCTACCACCAAAAAAAGACTTTAAGTCAATTTGATAATGTTGTCAGAAAATTATTTCATTCATTTATGAAAATTTAGCATTAAAAATTGTTTTTGTGCTTGTCTAAAAGAGAAGTGAAGGGAATAACTCTACTCTGACTAACCAGATGGCTACCAAGGTAATTAAAGCAACAATATGTCTGCATTCGGTTTGGTGTGCTTTGGTCTCTGCTGCAACTGGACTGTTGTGAAAAACACATGGTGTAGGTAACACCTCGCTGTCATCGACAATGTGTATTTTCTGACAAGCACAGGGCGGTAAAGCCGCCAAAGACTTGAGAAGTACCATGGCGAATGAAAAGGTACAGTACTATCTACAGATTATGCGAAAATATGACTCTGCTAGAACATACAGCCCGTTGTTTGCAAACTGTTTGCACATGGAACAAGTGCTTTTATTTAACTAGTACCATTATGTCTATTGATGTTAATGGCTACATTGGAGAAGGAAATGTATTACAGTAATTACTATTGAAATACAGGTTTGCAAGGTTCAAAACCTAAAAAGCTAACTTGAAGATCAAGGAAAGGAAAGAGATGACTTTTTGGCATAAGATGGATTTATTTATTTATTTGTAGCAAGCCTGAGACATAACTTGGGTTAGATGACTTTCTGAAGTGATGTACACTCTGACGTTAGAAAGTTGCTTTCCAATTAGTGGTGAGACAGATAGTAATACCTACTTGCTGGACAATAGTGTAACCAGTTTGCAACCGTCCAACAGCAACCTAGCCAGCTCGGCATCGGTCTAACTGCCTACTGTTTTGCGAAGCTATTGCCAACGTGTTGAAGCCTGCCCAATATTTAGTGTAGTCCGGCTTCTTGCTGAGTCACTTTCTATTTCTCTTCTAAATCTATCACTGTCCTCTCCCGTCTCTTAGCCTCGGCCGTTATACCAAATATTACATAGACCGGCTAGATTGCCTCTTTTTAGCTGAACGTTTGTGTGAACTAGTGCTGTAAAGTCATTCACACTTCTGACTGTAGAAATGCGGCTCACTGCCAAAGTTACATACTGCAGTAAACTGGCGACCAGGGCACTCTGTGGACATGGGAGAGATTCCATTTTTATTTTTATTTTTCAAGTAATTGAACTAATAGATTGAAATTTGAAGCTACTGCTTTAAGGTGGAAAAGTTAGATATTGTTGCTTTAATGTTTGTGTGTTGTATAAGACTTCTGTGTAATATCTCATACTCCTGGCTCATCTGATAGTGCTGTAGCTGTTAACTCTCCCCATTGCATACCTAATCTGTTGTTTGTATCTTTAAATAAAAAGGGAAAGTCTCTTGTGTCCATGTGACACCAAATCAAAGAGATGCAGATTCACCTGAGACTACTGTTATTACACGAGTTCTGTGTACCAGCCAGAATCAGCTTCATGCACACAGAAGGAAACTGTATCACCTAAGTAAACTCCTCTAAATGTTCACACTTAGTCTATTCCCTCTGACTTGTTCAGGCACTGCTGTGTGGCCTCCTCTCTGGCTGCTCCTGGTCTGCTTCACCCTTGTTGAGTTATGGTGTGGAGGCAGGGAGTGCACTCCATTTGATATGCCTGGCAGACCCGCCTTTTGGACGAACAGCCAGTCCCTTTAGCTTATGTATCCTGTGCAAGTCGTCGCCCTGTAATTGCTTTGCCAGATAATATGTGCGAACGGCAGCCTGTGCCGTGATCTTGTATGCATATACAGGATTCACTGCCTTCCTCTGGGCATAAATAACACATGGAGCTGCCCTTGAGAGGTGGAGCAGATAAAAAATACATTTAAAAATGGGAAGTGGGAGCGAAATTAATACTTCTGACATTTTGTTGCCATGTATAGGAACGTTCACTGCTCCTCCTTCTAATGCAGATAGTCTACTTTCTTTCCTTTATCGTGTGTGTAAAGAATTAGTGTTGTAGGGGATGGGACCTGACCGGACCGGCACTGAATGTAAACCAGACCAGTTAAAGTGGAAAGAGTACTTAGAGGTTGGAAACAGTGGAGGGATTTCCTTAAAGACAAGACAGGGAGCTAAATGCTATCTCGGTAACTATAAATCCATCTCTCTGTTGCCTTTAATGGTCATACTTAATCACAACATCTTGTAGCCACAAACACACTTACATCAACACCAAATAACCAATACATGAATATTACATTACTCACTGAGTAAACATTATTTTGGCCAAAGGCATACAGGAAAAGGCAGAGAGAGATTGTTTTTTTTACATTTGTCAATCAACTTTTGCCTTAAAGGACCAATACAGTATGTAAGATATCTATTGAATCAATATATAAAATGACCTTTTTATATATATGTACCATCAGACATTAAGGAAACATGCTATGTTGAAGTGCTGGTCTCTCTTACAACAATGCAGCAGCCTGTGTGTCCTCCTAAGTTTAGATTCCAGTGTGGAAAGGTTTGTTTTTGTTTTGACCAAAGTCAAAGAAAGAGAAGTTTTAAATCACCCCTGAATGCTCAAATGAACCATATCCATTGGGCCCTATATTAGTATTTTAACATGAACCAAATTCCATCATGTCAATTAAGAGACTTAATTCTGTCATTGCTCCCAGCTGGGCCGAGTATATTCACAAATTTACAGATTTCTTCTATAGGTCAGGAGGCTAACTAGACCGTGAGAATCTGACAGTCAGAGTTATTATAAGTGAGACGATTTATTGTTTGTCACAATGTATGGCAGGCTGGTAGGGTGTATAAGCTGCCTGCAGGCATGTGTCACTGATATATACATAATTAGCTGCGGAGACAGCAAGAGGAGTGAGGGGCTGCTGGAGAAAAGGACGGCAACGGGGGTATACAGTCTGCTGGAAGTCACATGTATTCTATGTGGACTTGCTCATGAATGTAGGGTTACAGAGCACTTACCTTGGAGCCTCGCTCGTTAAAAATAATCTCCACGTCTAAAATCTTGCCGAATTGCTGTGGAAGACAAGGAGGGAGGGGAAGGGAAGAAAGGGGGAAGAAATAATTAGAAAACATGGCATCATGTGCCTAAAATTAAAATCTGAGTAAAACTCAAGACTTGAAAAAAAGCACACACTCCCTCCTCCTCCTCCTCCTCACGAGTAAAAAGGTCAAGCAGTCAGTGCTCCGAATTAACAGACTCCTCTTCACCCGACAATGAGATTAATAAAATATCCATTTACTCCTAATGCTGTTTAATGCTGTGTTTGCTCTGTTGTGGTAATAAAGAGATGCATGTGTGTGTGTGTGTGTGTGTGTGTGTGTGTGTGTGTGTGTGTGTGTGTGTGTGTGTGTGCTGGGGGATAGGGCTGTGCAGTGTTAATGAACATTACAGCGGTGCATACGGATGCTATATCAGCGTAACGCCTCAGCACGCACCACTGATCTTAATGATGCCCACCATCTCGCTTTTCCTCGCCCCTTCTCAAGAATAAAAAAAAAAACAAAAAGAGCAGAGCTGGAGTATTTTTAGTGGAGGCAAAGGCCTGCTCAGTGTAAAACAGGAAATGACTGGTAGAATGTATTTGTGCGTGTACGTGTGTGTATGTGGTGGCGGGGTTAATGATAATACATTTGTTTATCCGCTCACAATGAAGACCATCATCGTAATTACCTGCCAAGACCCTTTCTCAATAGTCTAAGCATGAAGATTTGGTTCCTATAGGTTCTCCTCTGATCCAGCTCTTAATGGTCTTGATTGGCTCCATGTGTCATTTTAATTGGCTAATTACTGTAGATTACTGTAGAGTGAGACCAGCTCACTGATGTAGGTCCCTTTGAATGGAGCCTCGTCGTGGGCTTTAATGTACAGTAGAGACATGGGAATAAAGGATTATGGCATTGTCTCTGTAATGTTTTATCAGACGGATTTATCACACACAGCTTCTCTGTCAACTTCAAGGTTTCTGCCTTTTAAGGTTGAATTCAGCTGTTTATTAAAGGAAGAATGTAAAACATTTTACACATAAATACAGCAGAAATCAAGTATGTCCTCTGTAAATGTCTATCTGAGTGAGGACTGTCCACAATGAGTGAGAAGCTCAAGTCCCGCTGGCTGTGTTGTTGTCGGAGCCGTGTTTACATGGACGAGACGGCCGACTCCTACCCTTGTGTATAAAAGCTGTTCAACAGAGGGACTAGAGAAAAGAATAACACACTGTACTCACTGCTAAATTCAATAAGCGTTTTTGGATCATTCTGTGTAAATTTACATGCAATGTGTAGCTGCGAGCAAACTAAAGAGCGCTACCATTAGCATGCTAACACAACAATGCAGCTCGAGACAAGGACAATTTCGTCCGCCGCTTGCGCTTAATGGTGCTTAATTATGGTGCGTTCCATTTGATAACTCAAAGATAAGAGGGGTTTGAGGTGTGTCGCTGGAAGAGAGCGGAAGATTCAGGGTGGCGGAGGTGTTTTGCGAAACAGTAGTTTGTTTTGGTTTCATGCTGGTGCTCAAGGGCGACATCTACTGGAACAAAAACTCTCACATGATGCCAGAGAGTCACTGTTAGTGTCATATTTTGATTTAGATGACAAACCAAACTGCCATATTTGATAAGGCAGCTTCGTTTAGTAACAGCTGCACTGAGCAAAGAGTCTTAGTTCTGCTTCTTAACTTGGCATTGATACCACTAATAAAATGTTGAATTAATCAATTAACACCAATGCAAAACAACAATTATGATCATTGTCAGTATATATGAACATGCCAGTATCAATCCTGGATCAGTGGAAGCTGAGTTGGAGTCCGTGCTGTTTGAGAGCAGCTGGATGAACTCATGGCAATGTGAAGCAGCGCTAACCTTGCCAGGCAGCATGATAATGCTCAGCCTTGTGCTCTCAATAACTAGACCTTGAATCAAGTCCTTTATTTCAATAAATAAATAAACATGGAGCATGCAGCAGTGCAACGGCAAGGTCACAGTGCCAGCACTGAAGAAAAACACACGTCACATCGAACGCAGGATTTGCATGTTTGTTCATGTGACATTCTTTTGTTGTTAATTAACAAGATAGGCATTGATTGGGTTTAAGGTTGAACGTATGGACACATTGATCAGAGGGAAATAAAGTGCAGATAAAAATAAGAGATTTTTGTCTTACAATTCAAGAGAAAATATTCCAAATATTTGAGCCGGCTGAACTTTTCTAAGAAAAGGTCAGATTTTCATCCGAGTACATGATTGTAATGCTTGTTTCTTTGCAGTGTTTTCATCCGTGAGTGTGTGTGTGTGTGTGTGTGTGTGTGTGTGTGTGTGTGTGTCACAGCTCTCTTCTAGTGTGCCTCTTCATTACCCTCATCTCTGTCCTCTGTAGAGAGACTCCTACACAACCCACTGATCAACTCATTCAGCCACTCTATACCTCTCTTTTCTTTTCAGTGGACAGATTCAAATATCTAGTCTCTCTCTCTCTCTCGCTGCTCTGCTGTGCGTTTGTGTGTGCGTTGTAAAGAGACATGGTTACATTTAGTCCAAGAGGTGAGTGAGCTGCACAAAATCTACATTAAGAGGTGGCCAAGGCCATGCACAGTGTTGACATGCCCGTCAGAGTGATTATCTCTAAATGTAGGTGTGAGGGCGCGCTTCATTATTTATGTTTAAATAAACAGTGAAGTCAAACTCTCTCTGGGTTTGTTGTTCTCAGCTCTGTGTCCACATGGGACCGAATGGCGCTTCCTTCAGTGTATTAATGTTCCTCTCAGAGGCTCAAACATGTTTTATTCAACCCGTCCCTGTGTAACCGTTAGCCCTGCCAACACATGGGGGAAGAGAGACAGCCCCGCCCACTCAGGGTCGCTGTTATTAGAGGCATAATGGCGGAGTTTCATTCAAGGAGAATCAACAGAATTTCAAAACCGGAGATAGACTTTTTTTTTCGGTCCGAAGGAATAAGAACCGAGTCGACTTTGGAAAAGCGGTTGCGCTCAGTCGGGAACACTAAGAGGGGTGGGGGAGGAGGGGATGGGGTGCGCTCAAGGGTCAGCTTTGTTTTGGTTTAAGTGACTGGTGCAACATCTACTGAACATTCACTCTGAAAGTCACATCTTAGACCTTTAAGTTATCACAAGAAGCAAGGCTGAGTCCACTACAGTACGTCATGATGTACTCAGTGGTAACTTTCGCTGTACGTGTAACCATAGCAGCCACACTACTTCCTCGTTCGAGAGTCCCTGAGACAGAGATTTAGAAAACACTTCTGACCCAGGTTTAGATTTAAATCGCTCAGGTTGCTTTCTATGTGTCTGGGGTGACAGCAAGATAAATGCACAAAGAAATGTGGGTCTGGTTCTTGCTTTCAAATTGGACTTCCCAGAATCCCAGACAGTGTGAAATAGAAAACAAAGACTAGACATGCTGGATGGCTGCACCAGACGCTCTGACTGCTACAGTTGGGTTAATTGTGAAAAAGTAAGATGGTTTGTCTATTTTCCCTAATAAAGGTGCACCTGTGTGTGTGTGGATGTTGTTTAACCAGTGGGGGGTCGGTTAATTAAGAATCAAGGGGGGAAGGAAAGCCCACCTTCAGTCAGCCTAATGAGTGGGATGAGACCTGCTCTTAATTGTTGTCCACAATGGCGACATTATTCATTAGAATGAATCACTCTGTCAGCCAGACACATGGTCGGGCAGGCCGACACACACACAGCCTGAGGACAGCATGCATCATGAACTGATAACCAATTAAGACTTTTACAAACTGCTTTTTATTAATTATGTATATAAAAACCCCCGATATAGAGAGAAAATTACATTTATACTTTAAAAAGAACTGAAGACATATACACTATCTAAATATAGGCCTAATAGTGAGAAATAATTAAACTATTATATTAAGATTTAATTGTTAATTGCCCAAATTTTAAGACTGTGTAAATTTGCTGCATTTGTTTGGAATAACTTTCTGTATTTTTTTCAATATCACATTCTATAATCACAGGGCTGCATGGTGGTCGGCTGTCGCCTCACAACAAGAAGGTTCCTGGTTGGAATCCATGTCGGACAGGGCCTTTCTGTGAGGAGTTTTCTCTCTGTGCATGCTCTGGTTCCAGGTACTTCCTCCCGCTTCCTCCCAGAGTCTGAAGACATGCTTGTTATGTTAACTGGTGACTTTTAATTGCCCATTGGTGTGAATGCGAGTGTGGCTGGTTGTCTGTCTCTATACTTCAGCCCTGTGATTGACAGGCGACTAGTCCAGGCTGCACCCCGCCTCTCGACCAACGAAAGCTGGGATCGGTTCCAGCGTCCACTACCCCGAAAGGTAAAATCAGTGGTATGGATAACGGATGGATGGGATCTATATACCAGAATGAATGTCACTTTTTCCCCCAATATCTTTCAGCCCTACTCTCTGGGTCGGTTATCTTGTGTTGTGGTCATGGTTATCAAACTTCATTGGGTCACGATGGCGTTCACATATCCACTAATGACAGGGGTAGAGTATGATTGTATGATTTAATGTAAATCAGTCCATCTAGGTTTTAAGGTCCATCATTACTATAGTGATAACCATGATTTATTTTTCCTTTATTCTACTGTTCTGAGATTATTTGTGTATTAACCTTAAATAATATGAAACTGATTTCTACTTGATTTACATTTAAAGTACAGTACACTTTAAAGTCAGGTTGTACCGGTCGTTGATTCCCATCAAATGATCAGAACTGTCTGTCTTATTGTTTCATCACAGGAGGGATTGTTGTTGTTTTTGTACTTTCTATCCTCTCCTCCATTTATCTCTATTCCAGTGTTTGGTCGGTGTTGGCATACGTCTCCATTAGTCCACATTAGAGCTGACTTTCTGTTTTCTGAAGAAGACAGAGGTGTAAAAAATGCCCTACAGACCCTACAGAGGCAGTGAGGGTCCCTACCAGAAGAAAGCAGATTTTTTTTTTTTTTTTAACACTCTGGAAAATCTGACTGGTCTGAAAGAGCTTACAAAGTCATAGAGGGCTTACACTTTCTTGCCAATAATGTAACACTACTCCACTCATCTACAGGTGGTGATAATGTGCCAAATGTGCTGCACTGCACCAACAAAGGCGGCGATTAAAAAAAGTGCTTGCCCTTAAAGATCGAGGTAGATGAGGCATTTCAAACTCCCAAGATTAATCGATTTTACAGATGTTTAAAGGTGAGGAAATCCATTTAAATCATTCTCAGATCTCAAGGATACACACCTTGTGGTACAAAGTGACTTTTTTTTAAACCAGATCCCCCCCTCACCCCCCTTTTGTTTCTTTTTCTTCTTGTTCTTTTTACACAACAGGAAGATAGTGTCTGAAGGCACCATGGAATCACCATCAGTAGGTTGAGCTGTTTGACTCGACTTCCCCCTCCTATCATGAAATATATAAAAGAGAGAACCGTCAGCAAGAAATAGCTGTGGACCCAGAGCTGCCTGTGAATATTTGTTCATTACTGAGCTTGCTAGTTCGCTTGTGTTGGATGGTGATGCTGAGTATGTGTGCCTGTGAGAAGGCAAGAGCCTTTTCTGACAGTGTTTGTATTTGAGCTGTGTATATGAGGCAACTGAAATGCACATCGATCTGACTTCAACTTCCCCTGAGGCAGTTTTTAAAGGAATAGTTGACAATTGTCTGTTGTGCTCTGTCACGATTTAACATGAACAATTTGAGCACTCAGGTCAGGCCTAACAATCCTACTGTACAGTGTGGGCATTGAGCCTATGAGCATTGGTAGTGTGGTGTAAACGTTTGACTCGCTCAGTGAGTTAACATTCCACCACGACATTTACACAATTGTAGTGTGCATGCCCGGCCTTAGGGGATATACATCTGATTCATTCGACCCCAAAGTGTTGCATTGCCACTATTTTCTTGGCTCATGGCTAAAGCAAACTACAAGAGCAGTATAAACATTTTTTAACCTAGTATAGATTTCAAACCCAAACATTAAAAAAAGGACACAATGGCCTCGGTTTTAAAAATACCAGAATAGCTTTATTAAGAACATTACTTCTGTAAGTTGCTTGTGGGAGATTATTTTTACTGCTCCGCAAAATTCTTCAAAGTCAACAAAAGAGGAGGGAAATGTTTCTGGAAAACAGCATCTAATTCTGTCTTAACACTCCTTGCAGGCTTTTAAACCGGGGAGGGGGGGGGGGGCATGTTGCACTGTTTAACTGGGATGATTGTTTACATATTTGATGAACCTCCTGTGGTCACCATAAATGCCCAGCTTCACCTGCAGAGCCTCACATTGATGATAAACCGAGCAATAACCTCGAACACTGTCCCCTCTTATTCTAAACACTCTTATTGTCTTCATCAACACAAACACAGCAGCACCTCTCGGGGGGGGGGGGGGGGGGGGGGACGCAAAAATGGTGAAGCTCGGCCTTTCTAACTACCCACTCAGTGCAGAATGGCTCCATTGCTACTCTGATATGTTGATGAAAATTAGCAGATTTTTAGACTATAATTACACCTCGTCTCCTCGGAGGCAAAGCCGGTTAGAGCGGGGCCTTATGGAATAATTGGGGGAGGCAAATGAGAGTGTATCCGTGAACAGGAGACATTAAAAAGAATTCCCTTGCTGGGAATGCTGGGCTACCTGGAATGCTGGAAGCCTCCAGAACAGGTGATTAGGCAGGAGTAGGTGTCATTAAAACTCCATTAGCACAAAACCCAACCCCCGGTGCTCTCGGAAAAACACACACACTCGACGAGAAGTGTAAGTGTGTGTGTGTGTGTGTGTGTGTGGTGTGTACGAGTATCTAATGACTCATTTAGGACCCCTACCTCTGGGAACGTGACAGTGAGGACCCTCTTGCGGCTGGCTCACTAAGTGCCTGCTTATTAATTAAACACAGCTGAAGCTCAGGGGATGGCAGCGGTCCTGCATATCAGCTTGTCAAGTTTCACTCTGTGTGGGGCTAAATGAAAAGGCTCCTCCTGCGAGCGAGGCCCAGCTGGATCCAGGAGCCAGGCATGTTTGTTGCATGCATCAGAAGTCATTACAAGAAATATTGCGAGAGGGCCGTAACAAAGCCCGCCGCCGCTGATATGTGGTCAGACTTGGATTGCCTCCCTGCTGTTTGAGGGATGTAGTAATCCCAATAACCCCCGGGTGTGTAGGTAAATGTGCAGTGCATGTAGGGGGGTTATTTGAGCTGCACTCCTAGATTACAGATATCAGCCACACCTTGAGAATGAGAGAATTGAATCAGTGAAGCAGTGCTGCGAAAGCCAATTATCATTCTACCATTAAAACGCTCTTACCCAGCCTGCTAATTTCCCCTTGAATGTGTTGTTCTAATTATGAATTAAACTCAAATAAGCTCGGGTAATGAAGTTTTATTCCTTTCAGGGCCCGCACCTTTTCCTCCATGTGTTGTCCTCCTGTACACAACAAGCCGGCTTATTTCCTGCATCCTTGGTTGGACTACCAGAGGTGTTTGAGGAAGCATCATTGTGTAATCCCCAGAAATAGACCTCGGCTTGTGGCTTCATCACCTTTGATTGAACTTGTTTATATGGCTTTGTTTAATGCTCTCCTATTGCTTTTCTATAACGGCTTCTGCTGAAATGACACAGAATTCCATTTGCCGTAATGCCTTGGCTATTGCCTTTGTTTGCATTGTGCTGGTAGTCTAGCAGAACCGTAATGAGAGATTGAGCCAGTTGCTCACAAGTCCCATTTTAAGCGAACAGAGGAGAGTGCCACTGGAGCTCATTGTGAAGACGGGCAGAACCTGGACTGCAATGGCACTGCCCTGCCCACAAACATTAATCCTTAAAGCCGGACTATTAACGGAGAGGAAGAGGAAAACGGTGTGTGTGTGTGTGTGTGTGTGTGTGTGTGTTTGTGAGTGTGTGTGTGTGTGTGTGTGTGCGTGAGTTAGTGTGAGCGCCACACAGCCATAAACAGAAACTAAACTGCTCTGCTGCAGGAACAGAAACAGCCGTTTAGGAAGTCAGAAAGCAAACTGAAATGTAATTAAAACTTTTCTAGCAACATTGATACTTTTTTTTTGCCGTCTTTCAAAATGGAAATGGAGTTCAGTAAGAGGAGAGAATTGTGAAAGAATTGTAGTATTCAATGGTTTCAGTTTAAAGACAATCTTTGGCAGATTAAATGTTGGGTTCTACTCACAGGTTTTTGTCATTATTCTAACTGTCGGGCATTGTTCCACACATCAAACGTTAGAGAACTGAGACACAAGACTATCACAACATCCAATGGAAAGATCTTCTTAACATCGACGCCTGAAGGATCACCTTAAAAAATGCCAAAGTGTCTCATTTATGTATCTCTTTGCATAAGAGGTGGCCATTTTTCTGCTGCTTCTTTTTGCATGTATCCTCTTTCTGTGGCTTCCCTAAAAAT
Source organism: Labrus mixtus (assembly GCF_963584025.1). Classification (NCBI taxonomy): domain Eukaryota; kingdom Metazoa; phylum Chordata; class Actinopteri; order Labriformes; family Labridae; genus Labrus; species Labrus mixtus. The sequence continues at coordinate 17,344,363 of NC_083632.1, forward strand.
GCCTTTAAGTTCATTGTTCAGCATTCACTTAAAGGCAGAATGTGCGACACATAAATACAGCAGAAATCAAGTATATCCTCTGTGAATGTCTCTCTGAGTCATGACTGTCTACTATGAGTAAAACCAACTCTGAGGCACATTCACATTAGAACTGCTGTCACACATGTGGACCACAAAGCATGTTTGAGAGGGTTAGCATGGTCTCAGAAAGACACATAACTGGATCCTGCTGGAAAAGTTCATTTAAATCATGTGTTGGCACCAAATGAACAATGCCAAAGGAAACTAATCGAGAGAAGTCCTGCTTGCGTGGCTGATAGAACAACTAGTTAGTAAAAAACATTATACAGCATTTTGTGTTTATTCTTTGTCGTAAATCTCTGGATATGGATTATGTTTGTATTTCACTTTTGTCTTTCAATAGAGAATACTTGTAGAAAATATTTGCACTTGGTGTGTCGGAAAAAAAAAGAAAAGTTTTCCTTGCTCAGGTTCTCCTGAGGCCCAGTGATGTGGATCTTCAGTCTTTGTGATGGCTCTCGTAACGGAGCTGGATGGCCTCTGAGCTTCGCTAATTGTGCTGAGAGCTACCAGATTGTCTGTCTGTTCTCATTCCCCTCTCTTCTTCTCCTCCCCTTTCCTTCTCTTCCCTTTTTTGTTTCTCTCGGCCCGTCGGCTGCCTTTACCTGATGATGTCACGGGTTAATTGTGCTGCAGTGCTCAGTGCCTCAGAGGCCTCACTAAGTGACTCCCGTCTGTTGGGAGAAAGTTAGAGAGTCCCTTTGCTCTTTAAGAAAATACACACTTGAATCGAAGATTTAAACACACACACACACACATACACACACCTACCGCACACTCGTAACTGGTGCTGTCGTTCTATATACACCTAATGAGGATAAACTCACTTTTAACCCTGCTGTGGATTACCATTAGTTGTGTCTCCACTGACGGGCCCTTCCGTTCTCTCTTTTCCCAAAATCAGAGCTCTAACGCCGTGGGGAGAGGAGCGGGACGACTCCCCGCATCCTGGAACAAAATCCCAGCAGGAGCAGATGTTCCACTCCACCGGAGGGAACTGGGAGGTGGTTGGTGGTGTTGGGGGGGATGCAGACTCCAGCCTCCTACTACATTAAATGCTAGCAAGTTTTTGTCACTAATCTATCCTCAGGGCCGTTCCTTTGTGAATATAGAAAGCTACACACAAACACTCATGCACACACTTAAACCATTACCAACTATCAACAATACAAAATCGGACAAGATTTCAAAATAAGATGCTTTAGGCCTTCCTGGAATCATTTCTAAATGTTCTCCTGAAGCCTGAACTTAAACAGACATAGGATTAATCTACAGATTTAACATTTAAAATGACTTGCTTACACTAAACTGTTTTTATTTCCTTTGCCTGTAAATTAAGTTTCTGTTCTATAATTAACCAAACTCCAAGTGTTAGACAACATGATCCATCCAAAGAGTATCTAATGTGAACTGTTGGACAGCAGTCTTTCCTTTAAAGGTTGATCACGTTTCTCATGGAATCACATACCTGATTGTCTTATTTTGACATTATTAGTGAATGTTGCTCACTTTTTGTTGCTGATGTGACACAGAGTGGTCGTAAGTTAGGATCAGGATTTCACACTCACAGAAAACTTCTTAAAAAAAAAAGTCCAAGCTTCCTCCACTAAAGGACGGCCGTAGCTGAACACAGTGGATTAACTGTTTGTGTGTTCCTACAGGATCCTAACTCTCAGACGAACTCCATCCATTATTCAATGGAATATGAACTTTTCACTTGATCATGTCAACATGTTGGCAGTGGTACAAGCAGATGCTCAGGAAAGTTACTAAACAAAACCCTTGAGGGGGAAATGTTTGCTGGACTATTTTTGGCTACTGGGTGCCACATGATGTTATGTCTGATGTACATCGGACAATATGTCATACTCAGTCTTTATCACATCCTCTTATAAGTTATTGAGCAGACAGAATGAGTTGATGTCGACACTTGGCTTAACATCTTGTTTGTGACTCTTTCATTAGTTCTACACCCAGTCTACTTTTTTAGACCAGTTTGTTTTATACTAGTGTGAATGTATGAAGATGCCTATATGTTCTTTGCCTCATGGTACTAATGTGGTACATCATTTTGAACACACCCATGAGAGCAGAGCACATGTATACATGCACTTTATGTAACGTGGGCACATGGGATCTAAAATGAGAACTTTATGATAGAAAATTAGCACTCATGGTTGCATAATGCATACTATAGCTTTGTACTCTGTAGTGTGAAATTGGGGCCTTTAATCTAAAAAAAACCCCACCAGTAACCACCAGTTACAATACTGCCTTGAACACCAGAGAGGATTAAATGTAAACAATTTAAAGAACACTGGCTCACAAGTTTTAGTTCCGCATCACTTTTCTCTGCTATACTCAGATGTTTATGGGCATGATCTCCCTCCGAACCCAGAAACAGCCATTGAAAATTGAAAAGAAAAGTATGATAAAAGTCTGGAACAAAGAGACATCCCTCTTGTTTGAAGCCTGGTCTACAGCCTGTTCTAACAGCATGGACGCTAGTGAGCATCAGCCACACAATCAGCTTGATTCTATTGTTTCCTATTGGAGTGACCTAACTGCCCGCGAGCAATGCAGCGCAAAGCAATGCGCCGCTTTTACCCCGTTTCTACTTTGCTCTCTGTCGCTAACGTAGACAGACGAGGAACAAGGAAGGAGGAGGCTCATCAAGGCACTAACACTCGCTTTTCTCACTCAGCAGAGCTTGTTAGCTTGTTGTACAAAGCGGAGATAACGATGTATTAATAATATCCACATCAGAGATTGAAATGTTGTGCTTTGACTTGTGTCAACACCGGAGAAAAACGTTTCATTGGCTCACAGCGAGCCATTTATTGAGTGTCTGAGTTTTGTGACTTGAGTCAAACAAACAAGTCTGCTTGTATGTTCAGCATCTTCTGAAAAGGCTAAAAAATGAAATATAAGAAAACAGAGATGAACCAATAAGTCATCGACTCATAACTTTTAATTTATGATAAACATGATGTACCTTTACATCTTGTCTTATTTTGGCTGTATCTGCTTCTCTGTTCTTGAAAAATGCAGAAGCATTAGTATACAGTGCTGTGAGGAGAATGAACTGGATGCGGAAAGTGATTGCCCTGCAGTGTTTGTCATCAAAAGTACAGGGAAGTTGTGTGTGTGTGTGTGTGTGTGTGTGTGTGTGTGTGTGTGTGTGTGTGTGTGGTGTAGTTGTCTTCTCACCCCGAACATTTGCCGGAGGTCAGGGTCTCGGAAGCGGAAGGGGATGTTGGAGACGTGTAACCTCTTGGGCTGCTGCTTCTCCGACGAATCGCTGGGCTGCAGGTGGAGCTGCTGGGAGCCCTCCGTCTGTACAACCTCCTCTGCCTGCTGCAGGGAAACACACATGGTGTAACAGATAAGCTCCCGTCGTGGTGGGGGGAAAAAAAAAACATATATCCTGAGAGCAATAAAATATCTAGGTGAGAGGCTCGGTGCTAGAGTGACATGAATAAAACAGATACTTTACAATAGATGAGGATTGACAGAACATGGAGGTGAAATATTAATAAAATGGAGAAGTGTGTGAAAGCGAAAAAGGATGGGAGGTGGGCATCAAAGAAAGCTTTTTGAAACTCAACCCTATACCTCCCTGTGTAGCTCTAAATGTGAACGTTAGGTTAGGGTTTTGTTTTTCCATAACAGAGATACCCTCCTCTTGCTCCCATCACGCTGATATGTGCCCTGGAGGATTTAGGAAACTGTTCAAAAACCATTCAAAGAAAACAAGAGAATCAACAACATACACTCTTATAGGCCTTGAAGAGGTGATTGGTGCTGGATTTAACTAGATGCACCCTGAACACATAGAGCTGCTTTTTGGTGCACAGTATGTACTTATTGGACACTTGGGATTGAGGTCAGATGCAAACATTCGGTGTCATTATAGGAAGAAGATGTGTTGAAAGGCGGGGTTAGGGTTTGCTCTTTTTTCAGTCCATCGACAGGCAAACCAGTGTCATCATCTGCGACCCATCTTTTTCACTTGTCCTATCGAAATCCTCTTTGTTTAGCTTTTCATTAAAACATTTCATATCAATAATTTGGACATTATGATAATACATCAGCTGAACAAAGAGGACACTTTCAGTCCCATTTGTCTGAAAGTCGTCAGTTAACATGGTCACTCTTTTAACCACAACACCAGAACGTCATTTCAGTGATATTTGGTGATATTTAGAGGAGAATCCCTCTCCTTACACCACTGGAAAGTCTACAAACATACTGACAGCGTTATCTCTTTTTGATGTGTCTGGGTCGATAATGCTGCTGTTTAGGAAGTGAAGGGTAAGAAATGCTTTTCATTCAAGCACCTGTGAGTGCTAATTAGCTAACATTCGCTAGTTAATGTTAGCTAACAATAGTACCAGGATGACTGTCACCTGTGGGTTTCAGTGTTCTGGGGCAGTTATGAGAGTTAACGGCAGGAGTATTTAGATTTAGTCAACACTATAATTGATGTCAGGATGAGGGGAAGTCCGTTCTTTTTTTCCTCTCACAGGAACTGGGGAGGGTCTAACTGCATTAATCCACAAATGTCCTCCTCTCTGGGTTTTCTTTCTCGGATTAAACTCTGTAGAAGCAAAACCCGGGCTCGTTTCCTCGTTGGTTCAATGTATCACATTCAACAACAACTGTCTTTCATTTGAAAAATTTAAAGATAAAACTGGTAAAAACACGTAGGGGGTAACTGAGACCAGTAACTTCTCAGTAGCGTACGGTGGTAGAGAGTCTTTCTTGCCCGCCAGGTGGGCGGTTCCATAAGAGTGTGACGTCACCTGAAAGCTATGAATTGTCCCTGGTCTAGATTGTTCTATTTGACACCATCTTCATGTTCATATTTTGAAGCATTGGGCCTCTGATCACGCGTTGGGGATAGAATGGGCTTTTTAGGTTTTTGATTTTCCTGATTTCAGGTATTCCCCAAATGGCAATCTTTTAGATGGACAGACCTGTGATTTCCTCTTAATTATCTTCTTGTTGTAATAAATGTTGGTCTCACTTGAAGTCAAAGAAAATGCAGTTTTACGGCTCCTCCTCGGCTCTGTGAAATGCTTTTGACCTCTTTAAAAGAAAAGCCTTTCTAGGTATTGTAACCATCTGTTTCTAAATGCGTTTAACTGTGTGAGTCTGTTGTTTGCAGGGAGAAGGGAGATAGAGCAGAAGGGGTTGATGTACATAATGAATCAGACAAAGCGGGGGAATGGAGGGATGAAGAGAGAAGGAATGAAAAAGACAGAGATGGAGACGGAACGATGATGTCAGCTAAACCTGCCCCGATCAATGAGAGAGAAGTGCTGAAGGTAGCGGCATTCATACCGACAGAGCGAGAGAGGAGAAGAGAGAGCGAGAGGGGAGAAGAGAGAGCGAGAGAGAGAGAGAGAGAGAGAGATAGACGGAGCGAGAGGCAAAGAGAGAGAGAGAGAGGTAGAGAGAGCATGGAGAAAGTAAAGGAGAGAGAGTTCAAAGACGCATGCAGGATAAGTGCTGATTGAAGGGAGAACAGTAAAAAGGGAGAGACAGGCAAGTGAGGATAATGGCATTACATCACACAAACACACACACACACACACACACACACACACACATACACACACACACACACAAACTCGGAAACACAAACACACACACACACACACACACACATAGCTGAATAGGCAAGGAGTGCTCCACAGAAAGGGACACAGAAATAATCAGATGCTTGTGTGTGTGTGTGTGTGTGTGTGTTGGTGCGTGTATGTGAGACACCAACACTCACACACACACACACACACACACACACACACACACACACACACACACACACACACACACACACACACACTCAGAGTTTAATAGCAAAGAGCTCATATCAATCCTTGGCCAGTGGCAGACGCTGGGACCCTGTGATGATGAAGCACACTCTCCCAGGCACTTAGTCCCTTGTCTACACGTACACTCACACATACACACATGCGAGCACACCCTAACACACACACACACACACACACACACAGAATGTGGCCGTGGGGCCGGGTGTTGCAGGTCAGATGGATGGTGTGGACAGGCTGTAATTATCCCCTCGGCCGTCCTGCACCTCCTCTACATGTCAACATCCACTGAACTTTTGTGACTCACAACACACCGACGCTCAACTATTGACAACTTCTTTACTACTTTCATTTGACTCTTGTGAGACAAATTAGTGGGTTTAAGCAGAAATGTAATTGCTTCCAGTATTTTAATTCACCAGCAAAAATAGATCTAACACAGGCTTCAGAAGTTCACGTCTGAGTATCCAACATGTTTGCACCATTAACATGTCAAATACAGCAGCTAGAGCCTGATTTATACTTCTGTGTCACATCTACACTGTGGTGAGCACTGTAATACATACCTGAGCTTCTGCGTATTACTTTAATAGGTCACCTTAAACGCTAGTAAACAGTGCGAGGGTTCATTCTCTGCTTGTTTGTGTACAGGAAACCATGGCGACTGAAACCAATTGTGTTATTTTGGTTAGGAGCGTATAAATAATAAGCAGCAGTTGATCAAACTGCAATTATTGCAAAAAAGAAAAGAGAGGAGACATCGAAGGAGAAGGAATGTGCGGGAGCGGAATCAGCAGAGGACGGGGGAATGTTGTATATTCAGGAAATACGATGCCACCCGGCAGACCAATCACAGGGCTCGCTGTCTGCCTTGTTACAACATTTAGTTATATTTTTGTTACAGTTTTACCTATTCTGTTTGCTTTAACATTTGGATTTGCTGCTCTGAGTGAGTTGCACATTAATATGATTACGGGGAACAATGCGAAAACAGCGAGAGAGGAAATCAGTCTGTTTCACAATGTCGGTGTTGTCTTCACAACTGATGATTTACGCTGCCCCAAATGGACAGAGAAAATGCTTATTGCAGCACGCTTCAGTTTCCTGAAGAATACATTGTAGGAATCAAATGAAATATGTTCACAGTGATTTTACAAACATGAAGGCTCAATATAAAGTTTCCCCAATCTTTTTGATGAAACAGCATAGTCCAGGTGAAATGAGATTTTCCTGCAGAATTTGTCTGCTGATATATAAGTACATTTTTTATTTTTTTAAATAAAAGTTTCTGACGAGTGGCTGCACAGTTGTCTCGGTAGGGGATAACGCGGTTGCCCCATAGCAAGGAGGTTCCTGGTTTGAATCCCCGTCTGACAGGAGCCTCTCTGTGTGGAGTTTGCATGTTCTCCCTGTGTCGTACTCCGGCTTCCTCCCACAGTCCAAACACATGCTTGTTTGGTCTAAATCATCTGTAGGTGTGAATGTGAGTGTGGCTGGTTGTTTGTCTCTATATGTCATCCCTGTGATGGACTGGTGAACAGTCCAGGGTGTACCCCACCTCTTGCCCAATGACAGCCCCCAAACAACCCCCGAACAGGAAAAGCGGTAAAAGATAATGTTATATGGAAGTTTATGACAATCCTTAATGGGTGACTCAAGTCTGATTTAAAAATTGAATTGAAGTGTTTCTAAAAGTTTTTTGTTTACAGATAAAACACAAAGATGCTCTAACTGGATTTGTTTTTAAGACACTGATTTTTGTTTTTTTTCTTCTTCATATCGGCTAAGAAAAAAAGTTAATCAAATTCAATCGACATTTCACTGTTTTAGAATAAGTTCTGTTGGTTTGAAAAAATATTTAAAGAAACACAATCCATTCATGTGCATGCCATATGTAGTGACCGTAAACTATCCAATCAGCAGTCTTCTCTGTTTTTTATAATGAACATCCCTCTTTATCACCTTGTTCTCTCCTCTCATCCCCTCCCTCCCCGCCCAGAGCTAAGCAGCCTTCCACAGGGAGCTGCCTCGGTTCCGTTTGGTCTTTTAATTTGTGTTAATTGCATGTTAATCGAGCCACATCTGCCTGAGCAGAGGAGCAGAGGTGGGGGGGGGGGGGGGGGGGGTAATTACATCAAAATGCTAAAGTGGTACAACCTGAAGACTTTCAGTCAGTGCATGTCAGGCAGGTGGAACGTGTAAAAACCATTTGTCTGCTAGGTTCATCATTTAAAGGACCAATATGTAAGATGAATTCCGAGTTAAATCATGAAGTGACCTTACCACATCATCAGACATTAAGGAAACATGCTATGTTGAAGTGCCGGCTTCTCTGACAACAATGCAGCATCAAGTATGTCCTCCTCCTAAGTTTAGATTCTGGTGTGTAATGGTTTGTATTTGTTTTGACCAGAGAAGGTAGACGGTTTCAAGGCGCCCCCACATGGCAGTTTTGGACGCTCCTCGTTCTGCCAGGCAAACGTCAAACCAACAGGTGTTGCAGCGATGGAAGCGGGGAAGCGAACTGGTTCAGATGTAACTGATTCTACCCGACCTAAAATGCCTCTGCATGTTTCTAATAAGCTCCACAAGCAGAAACGAGGTGGATCAATATTGGAGATGCTTTTAAAAAAGGAGAGGAAAGTTTATGAGAGGCAAGAGTGCCATTTTTTTCTCCACTATCAACTGGTTGAGAAGATCTTTAGTTGATATTTTATGGTTACCGTAGATCCTCTAATCCTGTCGGTGTGTCTGGGGATTTGAAATAATTCAATCAGGAGAGACTTAATTCTAAGTAAACAATCATGTAATTTACAAGTTTGTAAAAGGAGAACATGTTCAGTGCGTTTGGCTAGACTCTATCGGGATGTCTGCACACTTGATGGAGTATAGTGAGGGCAAAAGCTGGATAGGATACCCCCCGATGGAGTCTAGACACCAGTGGTGGTGATGAAAGTATGCAGGATGTGATGACGAGTGGACATCGGAGGAGCTGGACCTGGACACTGTTAAGATGGAATGGAGGTGCGGAGGAGGGTCGCGGCGATCAAACTGACGGTGAAAGAGAAGGAAAACATGACAGCAGCAGGATGATAGAGGTTGTGGCAGAATCTGGTTGGTTAAGCACAAAAGTAAACGCCCCTGATTGGCTGATAACCTGAGCAAGAATACAGCGGGAGAGTGAGAGAGGGGGAATGATATGTTGCTGTTTATTGTTACCACTGTTTCTGAGACAAAGTGGGAGTGGTGAGTCAAGGACTTCAGAAAGAAAGAGACTTCAGAAAGAAAGAGACTTCAGAAAGAAAGAGACTTCAGAAAGCCTGCTGTTGTTGTGCGACTTGAATTATTGTCCTCTATGTTTAAACACCATTCAGCCCTTTGTAAAACCAATGTTTTATAAATACAGATACAAGGATTATTCACATTACATCGTCATTTACATGGTTAGCCCATTGCACAGTAGGCTATGTTCTATAATCTCATTCAAAATAGCCAATGCATTACAAATCCCTACATAGAATAAGTCCCGCTCCCTGTTCCGCTCAGTTCTTCCATCCGGTGGCTGAGGTCTTTCATTAAGCTTAGCATGGTATGGAATGGAACGGCTTTACGGCTGTAAGCCCTCCTCTGCCTCGGTCACAGAGCTCAAACCCGTCTCCCTGCCCTGCCCTGCCTTCTTTCTCCCCTCTGTGGTCACCCTGCCTCTCCGCCATCCACGCTATGTGAGCAGTCAGGCAGGAAGAGGAAATAATTACATGAACATTATCATACACAAACAGCCCGCACTTCCTCCTCTGTCACCACGGAAACAGTTCTGAGCGGTACAGTTCTGAGCGGTACAGTATGTGCGTGCCTGTGTGAGGAAGGATGCTCTGCAAAAGCTAATCTACCCAACCTCTTATGCCAGTTACAAACACACACACACACACACACACACACACACACACACACACACACACACACACACACACACACAAACACACACACACACACGCACGCACACACAAAATTCCCTCCACATGTTCACTCGAAAACACAGTAACGACACATCTGAGAGCTCTAACGGAGTGTGTAATCAGGTTTAGATGTTTGAGGCGGTTTTGGCTGTGTGTGTGTGTGTTTGTGTGTAAGAAAGATCGAGAGAGAGAGAGAGAGAGAGAGAGAGAGAGAGACTTGCTGAGCTCAGCAGTGCGTCTGCGGCCTACCTTCCCCGGGCGGATAATGGAAGTTATCAGATGGGAGCACCGCCAGACAGGTAGATTACAAACGGTTAGGCGGCTACAGAGACTCCTCTCACCAGGGATTACACCAAGACACACACATGCACACACACATGCACACACACACACACACACACACACACACTAACACAAGCACACGAAAGGAGACTCAATGTATAGCGGGAGCCATCTTTAACCCCTGCCTCTCTTCTTAAACAGTCTCAGGCAGCCAGAGTGTGAATGACATCACTTTTTAAAACTGAAGGAAATGACTCTGAATAAACGTGGAAAAAAAGACTACACCAGCTGTTTGGATTGTATGACCAAAAAAACCCTTCCACAGCATCCCCTTTGCTAGATGTCAGTGTTTTTGTCTGAATAGAAGCTGATGTTACCGTCGCAGACAGTACACACATTCACATCCAACACAGTCATTCATAAAATGCTAATCGCTAATCTGTCAGTCACAGACTTGATGAAAGAAGTGGACATGGCCTCTGAGTCTGAAAAGCACATCATTGCCCCTGGCCACTATGGGGGATTACACAGGTTACAGAATGAAGTCAGAGTTTACACAGGTCAATGACAAAATGGTGGATGTGTGTATGTGAAGCTTGCGTTCCCCTAACACTTCCACAGAGTGTAAAAGTATTAAACCACAATATTTATTTCATTCTTAAAAGGAAATGTAGCTGCTTGTTCATGGACTTTCAGTAAATTGCTGCATTTTTATGACATCAGGTTATTTATCAAACTTTTTTTATTCCATCAGGGTTGTCTGAGGTCATCCTTGCATTTCCATATTAGATTTTTAGTGCAATAGAAAAATATACCTTGGTGGTGTTTTAGGCCGACACTGAACGTGTGCATGGTGTCTTTTTCTTTTATCCTGCAGTAACTACGTCTCCTGACAGTAACAGTTACAGCTCGTGACAAAGTCTCCACAGCGACCGTAAAACACTCCCAGTGATGCTGACTGTACTGGAACTTCTCCCGTCGCTGGACTCCCCATCTCTCCCATCCCTTCCATCCCTCCCATCCCTTCCCGCCGTGCTCCGATCTGATTGGCCCTGACACCTTGAAGGCTCCTCAACCAGAGACGAGACGCGGTGCAGTTATCTATGGTGTGGACGTACTTACTGGAGTATTGCCTGCATGTGTTTCAGTGGTGAAATTCAGCTGAAATATAAACTAGTCTGTGACATGAAGCCACCACTCTGTCCCTGCTCTGTGTGTGGTACATGTATAGTTCATGCAAGCATTTGCACGCTCACTGATGTCACAGTGAAGGCCCAAAAGAAGATACCAAATCCTTGTGAAATGCTAAAATCGGGAACTGTTCTCCCCTCACTTTTCTGAAACTCATTTACTTTCTTGTTTTATGTATTTTCTCCCTGATTTTCAAGCTTTTTATCGGGAGGCTTCGGCTTCTTCTTACCTTTTAACTTCTGGGTTTCATCTTGTGTGAAGTTTGGTGTCAAAGAAACTTCAGAAAGACAGTCAAGAGTCAGCGAGAGAGAGGTTTAACTCTCAGTTTCCTGCATGCTTCCCAGCATGCCACCCAAATCTATAAAAGCTCTTTAGCTGTGCTGAGCACCGTGAGTGAACCCTCAACCTCTTCTCCAAACTTTAAAAAATCTTCAAAGGAAGATGCCACACCTGGGACGTGTGGATTAAAAATACAGTGTGGAAGTTTAATTGAAAGATGGAAGATGGGTTTTTGCTACTTTCACAAATGTTTTTCCCCCATTGCATCTTAAAGATTTAATTGCATTTTTGTATTAAAATGTATTTTCAAAAAAACATATTGGATCATGCAGAAACAACACAGATCAGTGCTGATGTCGGTATCTCTTTGAAATATATATTGGTCAAACTTGAAACTTTTTATCCATTGGAAATGCAGCCAAACCTTACAGAACGTTCCACAAAAGAGAGAGAGGGACGAGATAAACACAAACTGCTGACTCACCGTGACTGTGTTGGCCGTGAGGGCCGGGGTGTTGCTGTCGTTTCCCGGTTGTTCGTTCTGCGTGTGCGTCTGCGTGTACAGCGTCAGGGCGTGCTCGGCCACCGTGCTTGGTCCTGTGTAGTCGGTCGGCGGGTGGGCGTGGGGCGTGGCGTACTCGGCTGGGATCCCGTTCTGTGGGGGAGGAGGGTACTGGGCCGGTGGGAAGGGCTGGGCCATGGCTTCAGGGGGAGCTGGGGCCTCTTGGTTGCCCTGAGGGAAGGAAAGAGAAAAGCCAACAGGTCAATGTGGGGTTCACTTTGAAATGTTTTTGTTGTGGCTCTAAGTAAGTGTTCTGTTTGGTAAATGGACTTGAGCTTGGATGTGAGTTTGTTGAGTTGATTTAGATGTTTAAAACAGAGCCTGTAGTGTTGTCATGACAACAGGAATGCATGTTTCTGTGTTTGTGTGTACAGTTTCAGTCATGAATCTACACTTTTATGTATCTGGCTCCGGGTCGTTTTTATCGGAGGGGAGGGTGAGGACATGATTGGCTGTTAAATCTGACAGAGATGGGTTTCTTTTTTTAACGTGGGGAAAGAGAGACTGAGTGAAAGGGGGGGGGGGGGGGGGGGGGGGGGGGGGAGTGACAGGATGAGAGCGTGGGGGAGGAGGGGAGGAGAGTTAATCTGTTTATCTCCGTAACAGCCATGGCTTGGTCATTAAAGTCCCAACAGTGACGAGACTTGGAGACGACACAGGAAATCATCAAAGTTCCCGTCTGGCCATCAATAAACTCGAAAAAGAGGCGATCAAAACAAATAAAGAATAAAACATGTTGCCCTCTGTCGTGTGTGAGTGTGTGTGAGTTTATCCTTTTGACGACGTGACAACAGAAGAATTTGGTTTTCTTTTGCAGAACACGAGACTGCTTCAAAACACTCTTTCAGAAAACACACACACACACCCACACACACACACACACAAATAGGGATCGACAAACACGTAGGCCAAAAGAAAGTGATGCAAATTACACATTTTACGGAGATTAGAAAGATCAATTAACTGATACTCCTTTGATGACAACCTCAGTTTTGAAATTTCTAATAAAAGTTGGCATTTTCTCGCCTCCACTTTCCTCCCTTTCTTCCTCACTCGCTTTAGTGCTTGTGTCTCCTCGTCTCTCCTCTTCTAAGGTCCGTTTTTGTGCCCCTTCACCCCCGTCTGGGCGCTCCCTCTCATCTACATGCCTGTCAGATAATCATTTCCTCCCGAGCAAAGGGCTGATGATGAATCCATCTGACATATTAGCGCCCTGCTTTTCTTCCTCAGCGCTCCAAAAAACTTGAAGGAAATTATTTTTTTTCTTTTTCTAAAATGTTAAAAATCAATCGCAGCAACTTTCTGAGGTGGGGTGAGGCTGTGACCTTAGCTGTTTTCCGATACAGAGGTATTGAAGTTGGCGATTCCTACGCATGGAGATTGATGGTGTAAAGCATAACAAAGCAGTTTGCCGATGGCTTGCATCGTTTCTGGCAGCGAGTCGCCTCGGATCCCCCGGGCAAGAGGAGCGTTATGCTCAATTAAGAGTTGACTTAGTGTCACTTCACATCTAAATTTAGAAAAATGTGAATCTCCAGCAGAAAACAAGTCATCATTAATGAAATTGAACTTTGTTGTGCTGCTTCGATCTGAAACGAGTGATGCTTTTTAAAAAGCCTCGTGATGTCCAAACAGCTTAAATAAACACTCAGCATAAAAAGAAAAAGTAGATAAATAAAACCTGAACACAGATTTATACATCACAGCTCTTTGAGAGCTTTAACGGCTCTTTAAAAACTGCAGTGATTTTATTTTTAATAGACTTTCTCATCGCTCAGGGTGTTTTCATCATCGTTGAAAACACCTTTTTACAATTCAGATTATGGAAGAGTAAAAAAGGGCAACTGATGTGTCAACGTTTATTTCTTTTATCCCTTTTCAAATTGAATTCAACGACTTCAACGGAGTTAGAGTTTGAGGAACGATTGTGCCAAAGACAAATGTACCAAAGAGATGAAACAGATGTGAAAAAGGCAACACAAGCTTTGATTACTTATTAGGTCAAACATTTCATCAACATCTCAGTTCAGGTTTTCATACTTTTTTTTTTTTTTTAAATGCATATCTTTTAGTTCTGATAAAAAATGTACTCCTCAAACCCTTTGCCATAACACCTCATAGTAAACAAGAGTTATGACCAATTAAGTACAACAGGTTGCCCTTGAATAGTTTTAGAGATGTAATGTTATAAAACTTTACATTTTAGCTTGACTTTTATATCTTCAGGATTTTCACATCTTAAGATTGACAACAGAGCAGCTCCACTTGCCTGAAAGGAGTTGGGCCTTTAGATAAAGATTTTGTTCCCACCAATAATTCTGAGGATTGTAAAATTCTGCAGCTCTGCACCTTATAAACCACTGCTTTGATCTATGCCATCAATGTAAGCTATATCTTGGTATCATCTTTCTCTTTTTTCCCCCCGCACTTACATTTATTGATAAGGCCGCTGAAGAGAGTTGGGAAATGTCAGGATGTGAGAGTGAGGATGATTTGCACAGAAGGTGTTTGCAGGTCAAAGCACTGATAGCCGAGGTAAGTTATGTCAAGCCCATGTAGTGAGGCTATAGTCCTCCAAGCCGACCGACCACCTGCAGGACTTTCCCACATGTCATTTCCATCCCATGTTCCTATCCACTGTACTATCACTCCATCACTGTGAATGCACAGGGTGCCGACGGGTAGCTACGGTACACAACATTTGACAGGCTTTGGTGTTCTTGACGGAGAGCAGTCTGAAAGCAAACAGAACAAAATGAAAAATTCTAACACTGCTGCAACTTCAACCCTGAATCGCACCGAGTCCACCAAACTTCAAATGTGAAAGCGACCTTAATCTCAATCAGGGTTTTTCCTTCTTAATTTAACTTTAAACAAATTAAACACTAGCAGATGGCAATGCAGAGTATTAGTCATTCAAAACTAAGAGACGTCTGCCTGTTGATACACAAATCATTGTTGATGTTTGCCTTCAAATATTACTTTTACCACTCAGATAAATGTATAATAGAGCTTCTTCTAATTTTGTACACAGGCCATCATTATAAGCTATTTATTTTTTCCTTCAAAGAAGAATAATCTTGTCCTTGGTTTTCTTCACTTCGTTGTCCCTTTGTGGTCCCCTGATTTGCTTTTCTGAACAGCCAATCAAAATGATTTCTATCACTAGACGGCTAAAAAAAAAAAAGTGCTTGATCAGCTGAAAAGCACAGACGAGGACCGCTGACAGCCAACAGAGTGAGAGTCTCTGCAAAAGACTAGAGCCCAAGGTGCTCACTAATGGCTGGACTTTGGCTTAATGTGTATGTGTGCTCACGTCTCATATGCGCTACAGTCTGAGAGGGTTGTTATATGGAGGTTGTTAAAAGCAGAATAAATAAAACAGTGTTAGCACGTAGTTCTTTTTACAACTCATCTCAAATCAATGAACCCAATTTTGTACCGTTGATCAAGCTGATACACCAAATGTTTTCTTACAGCCTGACCAGAAATCAGAAGTCCAACTTCACACAGGCCATGTTTTCCACTCCTTTATACCTCGGTAGCCTTGTTTTCCCTTATTCAGTCTAATCTCAGTCCATGCAGGGCGGAGCTGTGGCCCGGGGCGAGTCTTGGTTCACTAAAACAAGAAGCCTCATCGACAGGCCTCCCTGCCTCGCAGCATCAATAAAGACCTGAGCTGATATATGGCCCCACCTGGTCAATACACACACACCACAGACAAGCACACCTACACACAAACACACACACACACACACACACACACACACACACACACACACACACACACACACACACACACACACACACACACACACACACACACACACACACACCAGCAGCCAGCCATGAGCAGTCAGGTTAAATAATGGCAGCAGAGTGAGGGAAATGAGAGCTGCAGGGAAAGTGCTTTACCTGGAAGTTTTCCTTTTAATATGCCTAAATCATGAGCTGATGTGCCATACATCTCTCTGTATGTATGCACACGCGCACACACACACACACACACACATGCACACACACACACACACACACAGCCATGCTCACACTGAGATGGAGACGGTTTTGCCTTGCTGGGGTCTTGGGCAGAAAAGAGTGAGCAGGAAAAAAAGGCGAAGGGAGAGAGAAATAGAGTTAGAGAGAGCCAGAGGCAGAGAGAGAGAGAGAGAGAGAGTTAGAGTCAGTGAACTTCCATCATCCATCACAGTGACTGAGGCGCTGACACACTGAGACATCCCCAGATCCTTGTCGACAAATTGCGCTGGTAAATGATTTCTCCTATCAGCTAAATCATACTATCCATCCCTCTCTCCCTCCATCCCTCCATCCATCTCTCTGCATCATCCACACACCTCTCTATCTCTCTCTCTCCTTCTATATCCTCTGTCTTTCCCTCATTGAGTTTATTTCCCTTTGGCTCAGTGGAGCGCCATGCCTGATGTCTGATGGACTCCCGCTCCATTTGTACCCCTGACACATGTATGAA
Source organism: Labrus mixtus (assembly GCF_963584025.1). Taxonomy (NCBI): domain Eukaryota; kingdom Metazoa; phylum Chordata; class Actinopteri; order Labriformes; family Labridae; genus Labrus; species Labrus mixtus. Next base: position 17,361,037 of record NC_083632.1, read on the forward strand.
GCTCTCTCTCTCTCTCTCTCTCTCTCTCTCTCTCTCTTCCTCTAACACACACACACACACACATACATTATCTCTCTCTCACTCTCTGTCACTGCTGGGAAGGCGTATCTTCATGCAACTTTAAGTCAAGTCATGCGGCCACTGATGACAACAGAAATTGAAAAATGTCACTTGTTGATATGTTACTTCTGCAAGTTGCAAATACAGCAGCATTGTCAGTAGCCCAAGGCTTCTTAATAAGAAGCTGAAGGGACCTCTAAGACATCACTTCAGGCCACTGTCCACAGGCTTATTGTTTTATTGTGATATTAAAGTAATGTGAGCTATGTAGTGCATAACAGTCAGCTTCAGGTGGTGGTTGTTGAGGATGGATGAGTCAAACAAAAAGGTTTTTGATCCAGGAGACCGATGGGTTCAGTTTCTGTGCGAGCACAAGCCAATGTTGTCTTCATTTAAGAAACGTATAGGGCTTTCACACTCCTGAAAAACTGCTGATATTTGATATTTGGCTTGAACTTTACGCAGAGTTTCTCCTGCCAGACCCTCTAGTATTTGCTTCTGCAGCATGTCTGAGTTAGCTGATGTGAGAACGCAGCAGGATACAATCAGGAGAATTCCCATGAGCCAGTAGGAGAGGGTGGTGACATTTATATCCTGTGACTGGAGTCAGTGCATAGAGTGTATGAACCGAGACAGTCCTTCTGATATGATCTAGATATTTTCAGGAGTGCATATGTGAAAACTAACATAACTGAACAGAGGCTCCACTACTTTCTCTCCCTCTGTATTTTTAGACAGTAGTATTGGACACTGTCTTCTTCATGATGATTTACTGTAGTATGATGAAAGGAGGGGCAGGACGTTTGATTAGAGGAGTGATGTTGAAGTTCAGTCTAAAGAAACAAACAGCGTTCACCCCCGATGTGAGAGAGCCTTCAAACTCCTGCAGCAATGTGAGTTTCATTTTACTTAATGCACCTTTAGCGCCAAGATATATAAATCCCTTCATGTCAGAGAGTGTGTGTGTCCTTTTTTGATATCTCAAATATGACTCAGATTGTATAAAAGATTTACGCCTTTGTTGACCTGTGACGCCTCAAACAACACGCCGACATCAGCAGAGATGTTGAGGAGGAACAGACGGCTTGTTGGATAATTTACACACAGCTGTAAATGTATGTGTCTGATGATTAGAGAGAGAGAAAAAACAGGTTTATTCATTGCAGGATAATTAAAAAAAAACACACACACACACTCAGACATACATATCAACACACACATGCTGGCACAGCAGCAGTGTGTCTATAATATTGATCCCCATCTCTACAGCTATTTTCTGAAGTAGCCCGGGGGCTTCTCTCCACCCCTGCTAACCCTTCACCTGAGCTCGACGCTGGGCTGAGACCCTTCACACACCCACCAACACCCCCAATTGAATTGGATTATTATGATTTTATTGGAAGAGAGGGAATGATGCAGAGTCAGACTGCACGGAAGTAAAAAAAAAAAAGAAAAAAGAAAGCCCTGAATTCTTTTCAGTCACAGAAAAACAAATACCAAAGACACCGCTCAAAGGTGTGCTTGTGTGTGTGTGTGTGTGTGTGTGTGTGTGTGTGTGTGTGTGTGTGTGTGTGTGTGTGTGTGTGTGTGTGTGTCGGTCCTGCTGTTGCGAGTCCCTTACACTCCCATCACCACAGCTTTATTGTTCCTGGTTGACAGAGACAACTAATGAAGTTTGGGGCCGAGAGCCGGAGAGACTGATCAGATTGGGACATGCAAATCGAAAACACACAAACACTCGCACAGATGTTGAGGCGTATTGCTCCAAAAGTTAAAGTTCTGTCATTCAACCTAATAGACAGAAAAAAAAACAAATACAAGGAAATAAGTTGAATGCACAAAAAAAAAAAGAAAAAAAAAAAAGAGACACAACTGGTTCACCCACTAACACTCTGCACCATTGCATGTGTGGTGCATGGTTTTGTAGTGAACCAATGGGCCTGTCACTCACAGACACATGGCCGTTCAGTCAGTCTTTTCCCTAATGCAGCGTTCAGGGCCAGGGAGCATAAACATGCCAGAAAGTTGCTGCTTTAGGGGGCGATTAATATCGATGTCCGGCACAGACATCAGACAGAAAGGAGGAACGAGGGGAAGCAAAAGGATAGAGGGAGAGAAAGTAGGAGGAGCACTCTCCCAACACAAGCAGATATTTGTCTGTTAGCAAAAGTAACATTAGACGGTCTAGTTCGATTGCACTTCAATACAAAAAAATGAAACAACCAAAAACAGAGCAGTGAGGCCGAGAGAGTACAAATACGTGTCTCCTGTTAACCCTCAATGACTCTACAACCTTAAATCAGAGCGATCCACCTCAGGATTTTATTCTATATACCAAATAATCATGTCATCACTAGAGCCCGACCGATAATATTGGCCGATATTAGCATATCCTGTGACTATCAGTATCGGCTAATTTTATCGCAGATATGTGCCGATATCAGTCGGGCCCTAGTCATCGTCACCTTCACTCTCAGAATCAGAATTATGTTCCAATAATAACTGCTGTTGCCAAGTAGCAGTTTCCACAGCAGAAAAATAACTCAAAAGCAGAAGCACCCAAAACCAAATCCTGCAGTTCCTCGCGTGGCCACTTGAGGCCGGCTGTAAAAGCGAGTCAGTCCCTGTTGAGCACCATGTCAAGACTAATTTTGCAGCAGTAATGAACATGTTTACAACTTGTTCTGAAAATATGTTTTGTTCTAGCCCATTTATTTTTTAATCTAAATGAAAGGAGGGTGAATTTATATAAATCAATTTAATTACTTTAGCGTTGAGTGACAGCGGTGGGTCTCATGTGTTTGCAATCAGCCTCCTTAAAAAAATGCAATGACTTCCTTCTTTGCTTTCTTCTCTCTTACCTGACCCTTTAGTTTTTTTACAGTTTTTGCTTTTAACTTATTTCCAGGGTCTTCGTCATTAACAGTGGAATTACTTTTTAGCGTTGCTTTTTGGCCCAGTTGCATCATCAGCCTCATGGCCTCAGACGACTGTAGCCGCCCTCTGACCTCTTGTCCGGTCTAACCACACTAGAGGCAGTAATATCAGCTGCTCCCTTACTGAAAGACCTGAGTATTTTCAGTATGACAAACAGCTCTATGTCAAATGTTCTAGTGTTGTTCACTTCTGTTTGTATTCTCTTCTTTTAATCACTGCTGCTGCTGAAGCTGTGTGATTGTAGTCAAACAGGTTGTTGAGAATTCTCTAGAGTTTACAATTTCACAAAATGCAGACAGCAGGAAATTTGTATGGTTTCAGCTTCCTGTGGGATTCATGCTTCAGCAGACAAAGACAACAGATTCAGTGTGTCGACTATAACATTTGTACAAAATATGTGTTTCATGAAGTCTACATGACAAAAATATTGAGGTGACTACACTGGAGCTGATAACAATTAATGTAATGAGTCAGTGATTCCCTTCAGAGAAATGTAAACATTGTTTTCATCAGTTCAGACCGTGATAACAAAAAATGTATCATGGTGTTCAATGTCAGTCAAACAGGAGGAGAGTAAAAACAGCCGCTGATGATGATGAAGGAGATGACTGCTAGAAGTTGCAGTATTTAAAGTCATGTTTTCTTTTGTTTGCTCAACAGTTCCTTGATGCTGTTAAATGAATTTAAAGGTGTGAATAGTTTTTTCTACTCTCTCCAGTTCTTCTCTTTTAGGTATAGGTCATACCAGAATTTCTCAATTCAGGAAAATTGGGGGAAATAGTGCTATTGAGGACTAGATGTTACAAAAGTATGTACGCAAAAAATACCCCTCACAAATACAGACATTTTTGTTTAAAAGGGATGTTGTGTTCAAAATTGCATACCTAGAAAAAGGAGGTAGTTATATGCACATAATGAAGGTGCAGGGCAGTGCAAAAAACAAAAAAAGAAAGAAAATCTACTTTTTTCTGGCATTGGAGCGAGTGTGCTGTCCTGTCTTCTTCCAAAACTTGCACACTGCAGCCATCTTTTTCTTAAGTGATTTCCTTTATTTGATCCTTAATTGCAAAGCATTTTTGCACGGTCTGCTTCAACACGAGCTCAATAGATTAATCACCCTGCTGATTGAATCATCACTTTGTGTTTTGAATAAGTGGCGTCGATGCTATTAATAGCCACAGCTGTAAGTCATGGTCGCTTTGCTCTGATGGAGAACCTCTCTGTCATTCATTGGCAGGTCTACTGAGAGGTGGAGCGCAAGTATTGATAAGCATATTCATCCCTCCACCCCCCCCCCCTCCCCCTTACATTCATTTGTGGCAAACTGCAGGAGAAGCAATGAAGTTTAAGACAATTCAACACAACCAACATGTGCATGTGAGGTTTTCTGAATCAGACAAGTTGTGTGTGCGCACTGATTTCATCTTGACCCTGGTGGTTTAATGTTGTGTGAGGCTATACCATGATGGACTGTTATGTGATGATGCAATGTTTTTTTCCAGCTGCAAAGATAGGAGCTCTACCTAAAACAACCAGCTGCAAGTGCCCGAGAGCACCTTCAATGCTCAGTGCTTTCTGATGAGACACATTGTCGCTAGTTGCCTGATACTTTTTTTTTGCACATACTTGATGACTTGGATGAAGAGAATGCTGAAACACCTAGACATGTTGATATGGTGAATATTGGGGGACTAGATGCAGAAATGTCTCCTCCATTCTTGTTTTTAGAAGGATGTGAATGTGAAGATACTGCCCCACCCCTGCTCCTCCCTGATTGGATGGCTGGATAAAAAAGTTCCTCACAAAAGCCGTGCTTTTTGTAACATGACTGGATCATAAAACAGAAGTGTATAAAACAACACCACAGCCCTGTTACTCTGCTGGTTTTGGTTACATAATTTAAGTACAAGTAGCTCACATTGCAAAGAGTGTAAAGAATGAGCTCGCTTTTCTAGACATCGAAACACCTCAGAAAAAGATACTGCTGGGCCTTCTATTACCTGTGTGGCCCCACAGCTGGGCTCTGTCTCATTCATTTTCCTGCTGTGACAATACCTTTTTAATAATGTTTATTAATTAGTGCTGTCTGCTCCCCTGTCAGCGTGACTATTATTTTTTTCAGGCACCATTAGGCCGCTCTGTTTTCACAACTCCTGTACTTCCCTTAGCGAGGGCCGCTATACCAACACCCCCCTATCGATGAGTTAGTCTGACGCCGACTATAAATCGGCCTTGACAACGGCAGCCAGAGGAATAGTTCTGGTTACCTGCTCACACACACACACACACACACACACACACACACACACACACCACTCATCTATTACCCGGTAAGCACGCCCCACTGGTCACATCATCATTAAATGATAACATAACATCGGAAATATTCTGTTATAATGCATTACGCGGTGTAAAATAGCCTCCATCTGTTGGCAGCATAATACAGTCATGAAATTAAAGCCTCCCCTGCTAAAAAGACGCTAATTCTCCATTTGTGTTAATTATGGAGGAATGAGAAGCTGCACACAGCGAGGGGAGAACAGAGAGGGAGAAGGAAGGCGGAAAATTAGCGAAGAGAGAGCCGTGCGGGTCTCGAAGGAGGAAACAAACCCTGATATGTGTTTTTACTGTGGAAAGACTGAACATTAGCCAAAACACACTCATCATCGTCATCATCATCATCATCATCATCATCATCCTGATCAGCAGCAGGAGGAGGAGCACAAAGCGAGGACAGCCCCAGCTCTGCACACTCACCCAGGTTTTCCCTCTGAACAGGCCGCTACTATGAATATCAGTGTGTGTGACAGTGACCCAGTCCCTGTGAGTGAGTTATGCTCAAGTGTGTAAGACACGCTCCACACAAACACACACACACGCACACACACACCGACGTACACACAGAACTCTGACAGAGAGGCAACAGAATCTAATTTAACACTCGGCTGAGCAGAGATTGGCCGACACTCCCAGTCCCTCACCGGCCGAGCGGGGATACTCCACGACCCAACCCCTGCGTGCGAGTATGTGTGTGTGTGTGTGTCTGTGAGAGATGATAGCTATAGAACAAGAAAGCCAGTGAGTGAGAGAGAGAGAGAGAGAGAGGGAGAGAAATCATGTTCATGCAGGAGTGGAGCAGTGAGGCTGAATGAGAGGAAGGACTGTTTAGGATTCAGAGTGTGTCGCAGGTCCGCTGGCTGCCGGCTCCCTCCAGGCCTGCTACATGATATTCACTAACCCCCGTAACAATGGCAAACATATGTAAATCTGCCTGTGTGCCCGATTCAATCAGACCCCGACACAAAGCTTCAGACACCAGCAGCACACCCGGAGGAGGAGGAGGAGGAGGACGCGTTGAGGACAGAGACACACACTGAAAAACGGAGGAAAGCTCAGGAACTGTGAGTGTGTGTGAGACAGTTTATTCACTCTGGTCACTCTCAGTAAAAGACGTGTGCCTGTTTACCTCTACAATACAACAATTGTTGAAAAATCAAGAAAAAGGCAACATGATTTCTGAATGAAAGTGTGATTTCCTAATCCTCTTCTAATTTGCTACGTGCATTTGTATCCGTGAGAAAAATGGTGTAAAGCAATAATCGAAGTTGGACTTCTGTAGAGAACGACAACAAAAGGAGGCGATGTGTAGCGGTGTGGTGCGTCCGGCTTTATCTCCCCTTCAGAACAATGCACCAACAGAAATCAGATTGCAGTTCTAATGGAGGCCTTCAGTCATTGCGTCGCTTCTTTAAAAAGGAGCTCAAGAGTGCAGTAGAGGTGTACAGAAAACTCATTCTCACTCACTCTGATTTTTTGGTGTTATTTCTATTTTTGTGTGTGTTTCTTTTGTTGTTCGGAAACTTTTTTTCTAAGTTTTAGCCATTCGCCTGGACTTCTTGTAAATTAGATTTTGGATAACAACGGGAAAATCCATTGTTAAATGACAGTTAAATGAGAAAAAACAAGACACAATGTTCGCTTGGCTGAACTTAATAACAACATCATGGATAGATCGGCAACACTCTGCAATTCAGCGATTGGCACCATTAAAACCAGTGAATATATGAATGAGGACAGCAAAGAAGAGAAAATATACCCATAGTGAGGACAAAGGCTAAGGGGATAAGGCTTACTCCAAAACGAGGGTGAACTTTGGGATGGCTTTCGACACCCGGACGATGAGTTGGCCTGATTTCTGTTGGACTGGCAGGTGCCTAACACCACCGATTAGCTTCTGCTAGCTTCCTAAATTATCTGCTTTCCCAGTACAACAAAGGTAATATTCTTAGGAAGCTTGCAGTGATGGTACAGGCAGTAAACCCACATGCTAACCCTCCAGTAGGCAGCCCTTCCGGTGGCGATGAGCCCTGGAGGGGGGGGGGGGGGGGGGTCCATGTTGAATCTTGAGTTTACAAGCTGCTTCTGATTCTATACCTTTTAAGATTTCACATTTAAAAACCTAAAAAAAAGGCATGTTTTATACCTGTACATTTCACTGGATGTGTATTTCTACAGGTATCGTTTCATGGCGAGCATTAACCCCCTCCTGCGCATGTTTAAGTTGGTTGTTAAGAAAATAATGTGTTGAAAAAACCATTACTGTGAAATAAAGAAGCACAATAACTTGTATTCTGTGTCCTAAATGAATGATACAGAACTCCATATTATTTAAGCTGTATAGCTTGTGTTAAACCGTCTGAACTCTCAGGTTGGTCAAGAGTCAAGTAACAGGTTTATGATGTGTCAGGTGAAGTCATAACTTTGATGTTACTGCACTGTACCACACTCAAAGTTTTGTGTGCAAGCCGTTTCCAATAAACTTTAAAGGTGAGTGAGTGAATTGGGGTTTACAGTGTAATAAAGGAACATGTCACCCAGTGCAACAGTGCGGCTCATTGATGGCTCTTTGATCGTTTCTGGCACAAAAGGAGGAAGATACAGTGAGCTTTAGAACAACAATTTACAGAAGGATGTATACATGATGAATTTAAATTATATTCAGTAATTACATGTGAAAGGATTTGTCCAAACATATCAAAACGATGACAGCAAAAGCCGACATTTTATATCAAACACAAACACACACTCACACTCACGCATAGTGCACGCTGTCTGTCTGTCTGATCTCATTACGAGGAGGCGGTGAGAACCAGCGGGGCCCTAAGTGTATCATGATCAGAGATAACGGCAGCTGGAAAACTATTAGCAATCTACAGCTCCCCTTTGGGACTCAACCAGATATCATCAGCCCTTATGAGCCACCACTCTCATCTCGGTAATGACCGCCTCATTCCGTTCGGATCTATGTGAATGTGCTCAGGTAAATTGAAATGCCACCATATTTGTTTGCATTCCGATTTTATATATATTTTGTTCTCATTCATTCTCCGGCTGTGTCTGTGCCTTAATAAGTGAAAAAGCCTCATGGGGGTTAGACCATAGCACTGCTTCTAGGATAGCATCGGCTGACCACACGCACGCACGCACGCACGCACACACACACGCACACACACACACACACACACACACACACACACACACACACACACACACACACACATGCTGTATTGACTATCAGCCACGGCCACTGAAAACCATTAGGCTAAATGATTCTAACCTGGCTATAGAGATAGGCTGTGGCCAGCTCAATCAGTGCAGAGTGCTTGGGACAGGGAGGCTGCATCGATAGCGGACGAGTGAAGCAGTGCTGATACAGTCGAATAAGAGCAAGGGGAGGAATCGAGCACTCTTAATTCTAAGCATTCAATCGAAAGTGGATAAGGACAAGAAGCGGCTAATATGTGTTTTCATTTACTGGGAATGAGTGAGATAAGATGTGCTGCTGGGATTTTCTCAACTGATATTGGCGATGGCTAATACAGCAATCTTTGAAAAACATAATGCGAATCAGATTAGTCGCAATCTGAAATCTAGATAATTATGTTATGGTAAATGGTAAATGGACTTGAGCTTGTAAGCTTTTCTAGTCTTCTGACTTCTACGACAAACACTTTTACACCACAGACCACCCCTACCCATGCACACACATATGGCAGTAACCATCAGAAGTAATTCATCCCATTCATTCACATTCACAACTTGGGGTTAAGGGTCTTGCCCCAGGACACGACATACTGTATGACGTGAGGAAGGTCCGTACATAAACACACACACACAAGCTTACATACAGAGATGTGTTCAGGTATGTTCAAACAATAAATGCATCTACTGAGGGGTGATGCCTTCTGTTAAATCTACGCATGTCACTGTTTAAAAAAAGGGTTTTTTTGCTTTGGAATGCGACACATAGATGTAGGAATTCATGGTAGACAGCAAAGGGTTAATTGAGAAGGGATATTTGGGCCAAGACTTTTCTGCTTGTGTTATTAAAAGGTCTAATGAGCAACTTGAGATGCAACATGGAGTTGGAGAAGTTACTAGGAATGCATCGGTTCAACATCGGTATCGGCCAGTATTGGCCCTGTTGAGAGACATCAGCAAATAGTGTGGCATGAACCGATGTCAGTAGCCAAAGTTTATTTGTTGTTCCAAATCCATTTAATGCTGGCATCTAGTACACCTAACTACTGATTCAGAGAGGACACGTTTTAATGGGGCAGAAGAAATCAACAATGAACAAACACGAGTGAAAATGTTGGCTTAGTGGGAGTCTTACACCAAAAAAAGTTGTGAAACAAACATCGGTATGGAAGTCGGCAATTGGCTAAATTTTAATTTCCAGGATTGGTATCGGTATCAGCCGTGAATTTTTTAATCGCTGTATCTCTTGAAGTTACATTTATTAATTAATTCATTAAACTAGTTCATTGCAAAATTATCATCAGATGCTGGTTGAATCACCAAAGGACTGTATAATGCCAATGTTTTTTTTACAACTGAAATCTGTTTACACATAGAAGTAACTTCCAAATTGTTAAGAACCTAAATCATTGAGATACAGTGCTGAAATACACTTCACGATATACTGTATATAAGACAGTAACTATAATTGAAATGATAATTGTAATTTATCACATTTTGTGCTTCTAGTCCATTAAAAAAGTTAAAGAAGCTGCTGTCCTGTAGGCCTCTTCAGCAGCCTTTTTCTTTAATGGAAAGGGAAACCTTGCTAAATGTTTGATGGTTTAAGACGGTTTCATTGTAAAAGGAACCACCGTACATTATTCATAGGGACTGTTCTATCACTGCACTCTTTCTGTCTGAGTCAGAGAGATGGCAGGACAAGAGAGAGAGGGCTGGGATGGAGAGGGACTTATGGAGATTGGGAGAGACTGCAGAGACTACACGAGTAGACAAAGAGCTCGGGAGGGCGGCAGGGACTGACAGGGACAACGTTCCACTTGGACTAAGTAATGAACAATCAATGTACAAAACAAAACGCATCAATATCACACACAGGAAACCAAACCTAACTCCTGAAGGGTCCCAAAAAAAGAACTGGTCTTTTCTGTGTCGGAGGCCCACATCAGGGTCTGCTCGAGAAGATTCTTTAAATTTTAATATTGATATTACAGTTAAATAAATATTGTTGCCAGATAAAAGCATAAAGTAGGACATCAAGCACTTCATTGCCCTAGATTTTCTGCAGTGTCAGTTTGCATCTCTCATTTTTTCAATGACCAAATCCTTCCAGACCATAGATTTTACGGATGCTCTTTGCTTTGTGCACTACTGTTTTAAAACCTTGAGATTGGCAATCAAGCTGTCATAGTTGTTCATAGTTATTCGGAGCAAGAGTTGGGTTAGCACATATTGACAAGAGGAAGAAGCCGGCAGGGATGGTGAGTAACAAACGTTAAGATCCTGAAAAGCAAACTGAACATGGCATTGTTTCTGCTGGAGACGTCACATGTAGATTCTTTATTGGATTCTGAATCTGGATACAAAGGCTGTTGGCGATGGACAAGGTGTTTGGTGTTGGAAGCCTTTTGGTTTGTGTTTGTAATAAGATTAGTATCATCAATTGTATTCATACAGGCTTTGGTATCCAGGTATGCAGGAAACCAGTCCATGGTGAGGACCAAAAAGAGGCAGAATGCATCAACGGTAGTTTGGCTTAAATCTCTATAATTTCAACTGGCAGTTCCTTCTCAGACGTGATTTCTCAATTCCAACTCCATCCTCGTTTCTCGTAATTGTTGTCTGACTGTAAACAATAAACAGTGCTGCCGAAAAGGAAGTCCTAGCTACACAAGAAGCCGCAAAAAAATTAAGTTTTTCCCCAAAAGCAAAAACATGGAGATGCCGAGATTGTCACTTTTCAGACCCTGAGGCTAAAGTCTCTAATTCTATACAGCGTGTGGTTCAGATCAGTGTGTACACTCTCACAGTGTAATGAGAAAAAAGTTGTATCAAGGAAACACACCTATTGAAGTTAAGAAGATAGCTTTAGAAGAGGTAAGCAAAGTAGCTAAGCTAATTACTGCCATGTGTTGACTTTGAAAACTTGTGTCCAGAGGCGTAAAATGGGGATTTATTTCTACCACAGCAATCTAATGATTTGATGACAATGGAGTTTCTGGAACCATACTGGGTCAATACGTAAACAGCCCTTACCAGCTGAGTGATCTGATAACTATGAGATCAAAACGATACCTGGCCAGCTAACAAGAGGCCAGGGCCTTTGTAGCTGACTGGAGCAGCAGAAAGAGATTTAGCCTACTCCCAATGGGACGGCTATAATTGGATGTTCTGGTCCACTTCTGTGTTCCACCCTGTGGTTCCCACCAATCCATGGGCTTGATCAATGGGCCTGCCCCCCAAGGGTGCTGCTGGATATGGTAATCAATTGACATCTTGGTGCAAAGAGTGCAGTGGTAGGCATGCAAATCAGGGGATTAAGGTCACATGGTAGCCATGGACTATTTATCACCAGCCAAATGTTGTTTTTTCTTTACCTATGGTCATTCATGATTGGGATGGAACGGGGTGCATTAGTCCTCATGAACTACTTGGCTATGGTTACAAAACACACAAATTAAATTGTTTCACACTAGACTTGAATCTCAGAATTGTAGGTGACCGGCTTCAACACTTCTGTCGAAGAATATATTGGCCTCTCAACTATGTCACCTGACTCCACATTTCCTGGACGTCTGGAGTACTTTCTTCATGAAACTCCACTTTGCATGTGCCAGTGTTAATTTTGACAGCTATTTTAGATGTAATCTTAGTCTTTAGATGAAAAGGTTTGTTAGTTTTAGTCACATTTGAATCATTGTTTGTCCTTTATACTTTTTGTCTAGTATCCTGTCTCAGTCAGTAAAAGTCTTTACATTTTTGTCATTACTTTTAGTCAAATCATTGTCTCTCTTGAAAGTAATAAAATAAACCAAAGCATTCTTTAAACATGTCTATGAAGTCAATTTTAGCCTCATACGGTTACTGATATTATGATACCATACAGACCTTAGCGACTCTCTGTAACAGTTGTGTCAATTCACATTATGCTCTGTCAGTCGCTTCACACACAAATGCACATGGACACACATGCACGCTCCCACTTTGAGCCTGTCAGCGCACACATATCTCTTCTTCGTCTGTGGTATTTTGACAGATGGATTAGATACAAGGTGGGGTAAATACTGTAGATTTTGAATGTCCTTCAACCCTCTACTAATACTTCTTTATTTAACGTTCTTTCTTTATTTAACCAGGTTTGTCCCATTGAGATTAAGAACCTCTTGTCCAAGGAAGACCTGGCCAATTTAGTCTCGTTGCATTAGCGAAAAATGCAACATTTCATCTGAGTTTCTATTATCAAATCTTTATTTTTTAGCTCGTCATCGGCAAGTGTTCTTGACGAACATTTTTTCATCTAATGTTTAGATAAAACTAACTCTGGTGTGTGCAAAGTCTTGTGGTGAAAAACCTTTTACAGTCTTCCTTCAGCTGTAAGCTCATGGATACATTGGTTGCACACAATGTATGGTGCATTGCTTTTCATATAGGTATACCTTATACTAAGTATTCCTTTGAACAGTGAATGTCTGCTGCTTTATGTTTTGTTAGGTAAGAAATCCCAGGAGAAAAATACATGTATGTTGCACAGAGTACTGCCAAAGTATGCAGTAAAGACAAGAAAGCAGAGAAATACACTCTTGAACACACACACACGCACGCACGCACGCACGCACGCACGCACGCACGCACGCACACACACACACACACACACACACACACACACACACACACACACACACACACACACAGTGTTAAAGGCACTCCCACCACACTGACGCAGGCGGAGACCTGGCACAGTAAATAAAAATACAATTTCCCAAAGTGACACTTCCATTCTGTTCAGCGCCCACTCAACTGCCTGTAATTATTTTAAGCATTCACAGAGATGTGTCTGTGTGTGTGTATGCAGGGTCCTGCAAAACCTTATCCTCCATCACACACAACCCACCCACCCGCCCACCCACTCAAACTTCACCCCTTCATCTACACATTTCTTTAGAATGGCCCTTTTCTTTAATAAAGGACGAGTGAGACGCCTGTTCAATCTCCATGTCATTCCCTTGTCCCGCTCCCTAAAGCCCAACCTGTCACACACACAATAAAACACACACACACACACACACACACACACACACACACACAAACACACAGATTCCTGTTTGAAATCTTTCCCATCATGCTCTTGGGTTGGAATTTAACCGAAAACACTGAAGCAAAGACAGAATCAGTTTCTGGCCAAAGTTGGTCTTGCATGTGCAGCTATTTTTCTGCACATGCAAGACCATAGCATAGCTCTTTAACTGAGGTGGGGCTCAGGCACACAGGTGGGGCGTTTCTAAATTGAGGACGGAGAAATGGACTGCGCCTTGGTCTGGTCTTAAGTCTGTTGCGCAGTATGTTCCTGCTATTTAGAAGGCACGTTACATAGATGGCCAAAAATAAAAGAGTTCATAACGGACATCTGTATTTTCCGTCACACACACAGGGAAGCACAGCAGCGCTCCCACTTATCACTTAGATATTCTTTGTGTTTGCCGATGCATTTAAATTGAGTTTTTGAACAGGACAGAGAGCTGAGAGGCAGCGAGCTTTTGTGTACACTCTTCTCCTGTCATCTTTTTATTCCTTTCAGTGCCAGGCTGATCTGGGGAAGTCCACCATGTGAAAAGCAACTGCGTGGAAATATCTTAAAGGACAAAAAGAGCTGACACTCTGATTGGTTTGACTCACGTTACGCCCAAAACACCCCCAAGAATATTCAAGGGACCGAATTGAAATTCTTTGCAACTTGCTCTTAACTGACCGCTCAGATTGTGCGTTGTGTAACTGATGGCGAAAACCATTTTGCACAACGTGCTTTGGAAAGCACACAAGACTTTAAAACGACTGTATCATGGAGCTGTGGTCCATACCATGATGGCCAATGGGTTCGGAGATTGTCATTAGACCCTGAGGCTAGATTGTCATATTAAATACAGTCTGTGGTCCACACAGTGTAACGAGAAGTCTCGATCCAGAAGAAAAAAGAAAATCCTGGAGCAAATGATGTTAGCCATCTGTTTCTAACCCCCACCCACCAAAGGACACCCCACCTCTTTTTTTCCTCAGGTTTGATGTTTTGCACCTTCTCAATTTAAATGCAACAGGACTAAGACTTTAAACGTTAAATGTGTCGGATTTGATCAGAACTATAAGAAGAGAAAAAAAGCCGATAGAAAATCAGGTGCACCAGAGCTCCAGTGAAACTGTCATGATTCTTATTTTTTCCATCACAGAAAATTTGTCCTCAGACAATGAATTCCGAAGTCATTCCGTGCAAGGCCAACATAAATCTCACAAAATAAAGATCGTGTCATAGCTATCTTCTCGGGGGGGTTATGAATATAGAAAAGATTGATCACCTTTAAGGTCAAACTGCAGAATAAAAATACGAAATGTGATGATGGAAACATTAAAGAGCCCTGCATCCACGTCTACACCATGATTAAGCACATGGCATTGTAAAGAATTGACGCTGTG
Organism: Labrus mixtus; assembly: GCF_963584025.1. Taxonomy (NCBI): domain Eukaryota; kingdom Metazoa; phylum Chordata; class Actinopteri; order Labriformes; family Labridae; genus Labrus; species Labrus mixtus. Next base: position 17,376,037 of record NC_083632.1, read on the forward strand.
TTTGATGTCACAAACAAATTCTCCTGCTTGAAAAATGTCGACAAAAGTGAAAAAAAAAAAGAAGCTTTTCGTAAGTCTGACATAAATCTCACAAAGTGTGAGGTTTGTCACTGATGTCTTTTTGAAGGAAATGAAGGCATAAATGATTGAGCTTAGACTGCTCCATAAAAATATGATATGTAAAGATAAAGAGTAACACTGCATCAATTTTATTTCCATTCATTGTCTTGTCAAACGTGCTATATCAAGCAGAGATATTTATTATTGTGGTCATTCCTCCCCCTTTTTTTTTGGATATTCCACATGATGAATTTAAAGGCCCTGACACACCAACCAGGGTCGCATCAGGTCGCATCAGGTCGCCTCTTGTCTTGGCCAAAAAGTTGCACTTGAGCAAACCCCATAGACAGTCGACGGCCAACCACCATGTACGTTCTGATCATATGTGAGAGGAAATAACTCTCCATGCCAGCAGGCGGCAGTAGTCTGTTGTTATGATACGAGAAGACCATTTTCACACCGCTGTTGGTCACCACTCGTTATATAGGAACTTCTAATCCAGAATAATGTCTGATAAAAAGTTGAAAATGGCCCTGGCGTTGTCAGTTCTTGGTCTTATAGTGGAAAAAAGAAAAGAAGAGGCGACCAATAAGGAGAAACCGCACTAATAGGTGAAAGCATGGATACTACAGCAGCATGCTCAAGGGGCTTTCCTGAACCTGTGTCGGGAGCTGGAGAGAAATGAAACCTCCGAACAGCCAATCAGAGAGATTCCTCTCACCAACCGCGCTGACGCCGACAAACACCGATGCAAGAAGTCGAATTTGCTGAAAAAAGGAAGACGGAGCTGGACACACTGCAAGACTAGGGCGACAGTTGGACCGACCATGAGCGATCTCCTTGGTGTGTCAGGGCCTTAATATTAAAAACGTGCTGCGCGAACCTGATTAAGCTAAAGGTGAAACGCTTTGTTCGCTCACAATAACATACAGACCTTTTGTTCAGTGTGCCACTGAGTTTAGATTTGATTAAAAACTTCATAATAACGCTGACACCTGTAATGGATCCCCTGAGCCCTGTGAAGCCCCCCTATGAAACCCCTCTGGGAGAGCCCTGGAGGCCCCTGAAGCACAGTTTGGAGTTCCAGGACACCCGAGAGGAGACACTTTATCTGAGCAGTGAGTTTTTGTTACACTAAAAGACTCAGGTCAAGTGTGTGTACAACTCAAAAACAACTTATGCAACCAAACAAGCAGAGCTCTTTGAAAAGTTGCCACTTGAACTTTTCCATCATGGAGTGCGGGCTTTCTGTTACCCTTTAAAAATACCCAAATATATAATCACTACCTAAGCACCCAGGGGACCTATTTCTGGCCTCGCTACATCTCTCTTCCTGTCTGTCTCCCCTCTCCATCCCCCCTTTATTCTTGTACTCCACTGCTGCCTGTATGCTGCCCCTGACTAATGGGTACACCGTGCCCCAAATTGCCCCAGAGTCCCCTTTAGCATTCTGCCAATGGATATTCCACCACACACACAACTACAACACACACACACACACAACAGACACACACACCGTGATGTCCTAAGATGCTTGTCTACTCAGGAATTCCTCAGGGCAAGGATGCGGGGTAAGGGCGGGGACGGGGGGGGGAGGTGTTTCCCACCTGCTGAACGTCTTGCATAATGTGTTCTGAATAATGCAAATGCTTATGCAGGCAGACGTCGGGTACAGCATGTTTCAGTGCCCCCAAAAGAACACGGTTTCAGGGTCAGACACTGGAGAGGTCATACACTATTCATGTAGATGAAGAAAAAAGAACAACACGGGATGGAAGTCTCTGGCTTCTGAGAGCTCCATCCCGCTCGTTTCATAAGCCTGACCGTTTCTTGACAGTAGGAACATTACTGTCAAAGCAGCACTACTTGCAAGACAAAAAGACAAGAAATGTTACAAATTGCATTTCATAAGACTTCATGGCGTTGGCAGATACTCGGTTCTGGTTAGTTTTAGGGTTGTGTAATTAATCCATCATATGGATTAAGCATATTTGTGGTCAAGTAGGGAATCTAGATTTTCTCTTTGACTTGCTCTGTGGCCCCCCTATGGGCTCCCATAATCTCCCCCCCCCCCCCGACTTCCTACAGAATGGCACACATAACTGGGGCCATGCAGCCACAAGTATTTTGCTGACTTTGCTCTGCCTCATCTGTACTTTTGCTGTGCCAAGAAACTGCACAGTGCACTTTAAAAGACAAGTTTACAGCTCGCACTTTCACCCCAACAGAGAAAATCAGGTTTCTTTATGAATCCTCGAAGGGAAAGTTCAGTTTGCTCTCGATATATTTTTTATTGAAAAAAATTAAAGCAAAACTTGCTTTTCAATCATTTTACCGTCATTTATATTTATTTTTAAATTTGTTGTTGTTGTTGTTGTTAAAATCAATGATCAAGGTAGCTTGGCAGTTGGTGCGCACCCCCCATGTATGGAGGCTCTAGTTCTCCAGACGGGCGGCCCCGGGTTCAAATCCGACCTTTAGCTCCCTTCGTTCCTGTTACTTTCCCTGATTTCTACACTGAGACACAAAAAGCCCCAAAATATTCCCTTTATGAAAAACAAAAAAATCGTACAATACATAATACAAAATCCAATTTGGTGGATAAAAAGTTTACATTTTATTTGTAGGTCATATCGCTCAGCCCTAATTCCAGCATGCTACTAATAATTATTGCTGTACAGCAGATTGCCGCTATGACCACAATACGTCCAATCATCAAACAGAGAAGTCAGATACATTTAAAAGGAGCCCGTTTCTTTAGGCGTTAAAGTAAACAGAAAAAAAACAACCATTTTATGGGCAGATATTTGAAAAAGCAAAATCTCAGTTTCTGATCATTTCAAACCTCAGGATAAGCTTTCTGGCTTTTCTAAGATTCCATTCATGTATTCAGTTCATGGCTGCAATTCTGAATTCCAAACCAAAATGAGTAAACAGGAAGTCAGAGAAGTCCCCAGTGAGCGGCTTCTGATTGAATGCGTCTGCACTATGTGATGTTATCGAACAGACAACAGAATTCTCAAATTAATGGTGAAATTGATTATGAAATTAGAACCACTGTGGCGAGAGGGGGGGGGACGTGCATTTCTCACTTTTCATCAGTGCAATTAATTAAGCTGTCAACTGGTGAGAAGTTTTCATCAGCGATGCAGCTTCTTCCTGCATGTCATTACCTCATCGTTCAATAATAGTGCTGTCACATCTGGAGGAGGACACATATATGTAACATATATCACTGGAAGCCATGATGTCCAAATCTATTCAAGACACATCAATGAGCCAGTCTGTTACACTGGGTCACTTCTTTCATTGTCACGTAACACACACACATTGGTGTGTTTCTTGACTCACACCATCCTGCTAAGAGAAAAACACAAGAGCACCAAGTGTAAATATATATAATTAAAATTAAATAATTTCTGGTGGATAAACACACGCGGCCTGTCACACATTATTTTACTGGATGCATTACGAGACACACAGACAGAAATATGCTTACACATATACGGTGGCTTCGCACCAGAGAGGGTGGAAGGTCATGATTTAATTGAGTATGCATATTGCAGAATGTGCAGCCTTTGTACATGTGTCAGAGTGTGTGTGTGTGTGTGTGTGTGTGTGTGTGTGTGTGTGTGTGTGTGTGTGGGTGTGTGTGTGTGTGTGTGAGGAGAGAGGGGTTGGGGGGCAGCTAATAGGGCTGGAGGTCCAGGAGTGCTGACGAGGACAAGATGAGGCAAGAGAGACAAGAGATGTGCTCCTTTCATTTTCATTCACACTCATATCATACCCTCCCTCTCCTCCTCTTCTCTGTGCATGTACAATGTTATTTACCTACAGGCTGTGTGTGTGTGTGTGTGTGTGTGTGTGTGTGTGTGTGTGTGTGTGTGTGTGTGTGTGTACAGGATTAGAAAAGAGACGGTGTGTTTATCTCATGATATCAAAAGCACCTAATGAACAAAAAAAAAGAAAAAGAAAACGAGAGGTAGATCCCCGCCCCTTCCTCCATCTTTTCATCCATCCCTCTCTCCTCTCTTTCTTCTCTCACCAGCACACGATTCATCATGTCAGATGTTAATATCCCTAAAGGTCAGAGGGAGTCATAAAAGAGGGAAATATGCTTTGTTAAACTTTTTCCTCGCCATTTTTCGCTGTCGTCTTTCCCCCTCGCTAACCTTATCGCATCTGTGTGGGGGGGATGCAGTGACCCGGGCTACTGTTACCACAGCGATCTTTAGAGGATGATTGATAACAACAATAACGGGGGCTGGCGGTCGGCACAGCTCGGGAAAAGGAAGTGTTTCATATTAGCTTCCGAGCATATACACACGGGCCGGTGTGAACATGGGGAGGGAGGGATGAATGAATCAAAGAAAAATAATGATTCACTCTCTCCTCTTTGCACCGTCAGGTATCAACAAAGTAGTGATGGATGTTTTGACTTCTGAGATGTAACTATTTGTTTAACCTTTAGTTGTAAGAGTTTTTAACGTTAACAAAACATGTTCCTACAGCTGTATCAGGGGCTTTTTTCGCTGTCGCTGCTCATGCAAAGCAAATATTTCCTGCTGTCTCTGCATCATAGAAACACTCACCACTGTTAGCTAACAGGCGGAGGGGTTTCATGGTAAGGCTGTTAACATGCTTGTGATCATGTTTCCTAGTTGAGCCTCTCCAATTTCTGGAGTTCCCCTTGAGTGTATCGCAGTTTTACAGAAAAAAAACATAATTTGCTCTCTGTGTAAAGATTACTTTGGGAGTCAAACCTAGGCTGTCCTTGATGAGGACTATAGCTTCTGTACATGGGGCGCAATCGAACTGCATCGAGCAGTTTCAAGTCTTTGGACGGTGGGAGGAAGCCAGGGTACGTGGAGAGAACCCACGCATGCACGGGGAGAACATGCAAACTCCTGTTCGACGTGGATTTGAACAATGAACCTCCTCGCTGAACAGTGCTTACCACTGCACCACCGTGCCGCCCTGTTTATATCGTACATTACGGCTAATAATCAAATCATCTATGGAGAAAAATGAATGGGATTATGACTTCCTCTGTTGAGTTCTATATCCTAATAAAAATGTGGTAACACTTTAAATCAAGGCCAATGTTCACCAACAACTAGTTGCGTATTAGCATGCTAGTTAGTAGCATACTAGCTTTTAAATAGGCATTAATAGCTTATTAGTACCTTATTCTACATGACTATAGTCTATAGGTCATTCACTCAGAGTTTACCCTCTTTATTACTGCTTATTGATAGTAAGTTAGGAAGTTGTTGAACATGAATTATGATCTTAATATGCTTTTGAGTACTTCTAACTTAAGGGTCATACAATGCTAATGGGCTAGCTTCAACATAGTTAAGCTAAAAGATATTGCCAACATCAACAAAACGTCTTCACTGACCTGCTGTGATACTTTTTAACTTCTGGAAATTATTACAAAATCACCTGCTTATGTTAATCTCAATGAAAAACATTGTTTTACAAGCCTCAGTGACTGACAGTAAGTTAGCTTAATGCTAACAAACTCTGCATTCACACACTGAACAGAGAGCTGTGTCTGCGCATGTTTTCTCCCACAGAAATCTATTCACCTGTTATCCTCCTGTGCAACAAGGCTGAACCATTGTTTCTTCCCCCACATTTGCTCTGCATTAAATAACCTTTATTTGTTCTATACACGGGGAACGCTGCGTCAGCTTCCCACAGCTTTCTAACTCAACCTAATTTCTACATTAATCATTTCGATCGCTTGTCTTCCGAGTCCGACCAAATTTCCTCTCTGATGAGCCTCAGGGTCTTTCCAGCAGTTTGTAGATTTTTGTTCAGCAGAAACGTTGTGCCCATATTCCTCACAAATCCCCAGCGGCTCTCACGTTATGACATATTTACAGATGTAAAGCAGCGACACGCTGGAGTTTAATGCTGCACAGAAATGTAAATTCATATTCCCTGCGATGAGTTAGGGCTCTTAAATAAGAAAAGAGCAGTGTGTGTGTGTGTGTGTGGGGGGGGGGGGCTGCTGAATTTGCATGAATATCCTCTCACCCTTTCATTCCCCATTCCATTTTATCATATATCTATATGTCCTCGGCTGCACACCCGACGGGCAGTGAGGACAGGCTGAAGACATGCTGCCAACATGACCATCATGAATTAGAGATTGAATAAAAGTGCGAGGCTGTGCAGCCACTGTGCGTCCCCCCCACCCCCTCCAGCAAATCAAAGTCAGTTTTATTAAAAGCGCATTAAGACCCCCTTCACAGAGAAAACATGAGGGACATGTGAGACGGAGGAATGTCTCTGAAAATGATGGTTTCACTCTGTACCTTATCAGAGGACATTAAAGGTGTTGGAATGTGTGTGTGTGTGAGGGAGTTTAGGTCTGCTTAAAAACACACACACGCACACACACGCAGTCTAATTAGCACTAATTTGACCACTTGTCTCTGAGGAGAGGGGCTGAATGAAAAATGAGCAGAGGAAATGAACGCAGAAACAAATCATCTGGACTAAGTACAGTGACAGCACTCTATACCTCTTCAACACAGCGAGGCAAATTATTTGATTTATCTTTATTACATTTCATTCTAAATCCTACAAATGGACTTTTGATGCCAAATTCTGTTAGGTCAAAACATTTACAAAAGTACCTTCATTAATGCCATGAAATCTATTTCCTGAAATAAAACAACACTTCCTACAAAAACTAACTAACTAAAGTGTTACGGACAAGCGGCTTTACTTTCAGTCAATGAAGGCATTGGAATAAAAAAATTTAACTACTTATTGAAAGAAAATAAAATAGAATCTGAAACCAGCGCTATTGGTGACAGATATACAAATGGGGGCTGACCACCTGTGTATGAATTACACACATGCACAAACAATCGACATGCCAGTGTGGGGCTGCTACTGTACACACTGCAACACAGGGAGCGCACCAGAGCTGTTGGGGTTGGGTGAGATGCCTTGCTTAAGGGCACCTCAGCAGTACTCAAGAAGTGACCTGGCACCTCTCCAGTTACCAGTTACCAGTTTTAGTCCGTACCGGGACTTGACCCGGCGACCATCCAGTTTTGATTATTGTCACATATTCACATTTACTCTGCAGGACTTTCTCAATTCCAAATTCTGTTGAGTCACCAGTTTAAAAGGTAAATTCAAAGCCAAAAAGGTCTTCATTTAATGCAATAAAACCAAGCACTGGCAAAAGTATACAGCTATATCTTAAAAAAATGAGTCAAAGTGTAACTTATTTATGGCAGACTTCCCTTTGAGGCAGAGTGAAGGTGGTGAAATATTAAAACCAGGTAATTAAGAAAGTGAAGTAGGATCAAATGTAAAAACAGGCCATTAGAAAGGTTTTACATCAGCAGGTATTTCTCTCCCTGCTAACTAAATAGGTCATAATGCATAAGCACCGAAGAACACATTTACATAGACACACACACTCCCACGCACCCACAACCACACACACACACACACACACACTCTCTCACACACGGTAATGAGTGAGAGAGTAAGGGGTTGGAGAAAATGCTGATGCTTCAGTTAAAGACATCATAGGAAAAAGGAATTAAGTTGAAAAGCAAAGGAAATAGCATAATGAAGTTGTAGTTTCAGGGTTTAACAATCACATAAAAAAAATGACACAAATAATCAAGAGATCAAAACCACAACAAGACGACTGATGACTTCCTGTTTCAGAACAGAACAGAACATAGAGAGACATGTTCAGTATTCCTCCTCCTCCTCCACTGCTTCTGCTTCTCCATAAATCTTAATGAGCTTCACTGGGCCCTATCATCACCGTGTGTGTGTGTGTGTGTGTGTGTGTGTGTGTCTGTGTGTAGGAGAGGTTGGGGTTGGGGGGGGGGGGGGTCTTCCCTCCGCTCATAAGCAGAAACACAGCGCTTCATCAGCATGTACGAGTGCAAATGAGGGAGTGAGTGCAGGGAGGATGGGTTCAATCAATTATTCAGCAGTGAACACTTTTCACTTATTACTTAACTAAATTCTCAACATCCACACCGTCTGTCATCCAATTCATCATCCCCCACACGCCTCCTGAAAGGGTCTTTTTGCTCAGGCTCCAATTTTTACAGTCTGTCTCCATCATACGTTACATTTATAATAGAATGGAATAAAATCCAATGACGAGGATTATCATTAAAAACTCAACATCTGGGAATCATTGTCCTCTGGCATCAAGACTTGTTTGCATAGCGATGTTTGATAAATCAGCGCACTATGAGGCTGGGATAAAATAGCTAAGACATCACTTAAAGGAGCAATATGCAACCCTGACAGGAAGTGTTTAAAATGGGTGCTGAAGTCTAAATTTAAAACATTGAAAAGCGCCGTCTCTCCCCCCCCCCCCCCCCGCCTCTCTAGAGTCGATGCTCACGCAGGTTGCCATGTCGCAGACCCTGAAGCTTCAGTGTTTAGCCTGATCTGCATCGGCCTCTAAACCTTCCCCCGTTCTGACCTCTCTCCTTTTTTCAAAAGCATCTCCAATATTTATCTTAGTTGTACCACGTTTCTGCTCGTGGAGCTTATTAGGAAAATGTAGAGAATTTTTATGTCGGGTAGAATCAGTTCTATCTGAACCAGATTGTTTCCCCGCTTCCATCGCTGCAACACCTAAATGTTTTTTCCATGATAACTGGTCTCATATCTGGCAAAACCTAGGGGTGTCCGAAACAGACGAGTGGGGGTGCACTAAAACTGACTACCTTCTCTGGTCAGAGCAAAAACAGACCATTCAGGACCGGAATCTAAAGTTAGAAACTTGTAAATAACACTTGAGCAGTTTACTATTTCTAGAATGGAAGATTGTATGTTCAGTACTACATATACTTTTTGTCACACAGCCATTGAAACAAGTCTATCACCTGTACATACACGTCGACCTCTTTCAAGAAACTACAGATACGCACACAGGGACATAAGAATGTGGCTGTAAAGAAACACACACTAACAAGAACAGACGTACACACAGACACACAAACACACAGCATGAAACCTTTCTCTGGTTGGTTGCCTCCTCTGTCACTCCGCCTCAGTAACATTTGTCAGCTCTTAAGCTCCCTGATGTGGAAAATGGACTTTATTTTTATGGTGTGACAAATTAAAAAAAACTTCCAGCCTCAGACCATTAAACCAGGAGGGGGTGGAGAGGGTTGGGAGGTGGAGAGACACAGAGAATGACTGGTGAGAGGGAGTGAGAGAGAGGGACAGACACCTCAGGCAAAACTAATCTCTGTGGCCTTCCAAACAGCAGTAACCACCAGTCTCTGTTTCCTTACCGTGGCACTTATGACACACACAAACACACACACACAAACACACTCACACACTCGTTGCTTCCGTTTCCAGCTTTAATGGCTTTACTTAACTTTACTTATACAACTACCTTTTCCTTCCCACCTCAGTTTCTGTAAAATCTGTCAAATGTGGTTAAGCTAGGAAAAATATTGAAGATGCTTTTGAAAAATGGAGAGAGGTTAGACTGCAGAAAGCTTTCAAGACTGATGCAGAGCTGGCTAAACACTGAAGCTTCAGGGTCTGCGACTTGGCGACCCTCATGCGCCCTGACTCTAAGGATGAGGGGACAGAGGGAGACAGCTATCTCTAATGATTTGAATTTGGACTGAAGTACCAATTTGAACACTAGGTGTCAGAGATACATATTCCTCCTTTAAGATGACACATGGACTTAACATACAACGGAGAGCGCCTGACAGTGGTTATGTTGTGCGCCTCATTGTTACATCTTTTTTTTTATGAGATGCAAAATGTTGAACTCATCTAAATGGTAAACTGCGGGATTGATATAGAACTCAATCCAAGGTATTGTCCGTGACATAAACTAACCCACTGAGGGCAGGAAGCTAACAAAGGAGCCGTTCAGGCCTCATTGACTTCCCCAAGGACACTTCAACATTAAGAAAAGAGGAGGCTGGCGTGGAACCTCCAACACTATGATCAGTGGACGACCCTTTTTTAACAAAGGAAAAGGTGTTTCACTGACAGTATCACAAACACCCACAGTATGGTTATGATTATATGATGTTGATGGATAAAAACCAAGATCCATTGGGATACACATTACATAAAACAACCACAAAGTCAGCCGAATAAAAAATCCTTATGCACAGACAACTTGCACACTGAGTCCGCTGCGTATATTTTTCTATTACTTGCATAAATTTGCAGTATGAGACAAATGTCTCGTACTCATCAAGCAGTCAAGATGATTTTGTGGTTCTATCACAAAACGAGGTCCATCCACATGAAAACAAGACAAGAGCGAGAAGAGTTTTGGTCTGTGACTAAAGGAGAGTTTTTCCTGGAGACAAAGGAGCTGCAGAATTATCCTGATGATTCCAGGTGTATTTCAGGATGTCAGTGGTCCAGTTTGATACGCTGCTCTCTATACTGGAACCACAAGATGTGGTACGGTAAAAGTGAGGGAGGGCGAGAGTGATTCAATGAATCAATTAATTGTGTGTAATTTTTGTTTGTTTGCTCATTTGAGTAAAATGAAAGAGGAAGAGACTGGTTATGTATTAAACAGTAATTAAATAGGCGGGTCAGCGAGGCAGTGAGTGAGTGAGTGAGTGAGTGAGTGAGTGAGCGAGTGAGTGTGTGTATTGTGGGATTAGCCACTGAATAATGTGTGACTCAGATGGTGTATCAAAACAGAAATGGTCATCATGCTAATAATGATAATAATGGATACATGGCCTGTTTTCTTTGACAGCAGCTGCACCTGTCGCTCTCCATGTTGCTGAAAGGACAGAGGTCGCTCTAAGGTGGTCTTAATATCATCTGCCAAACAGTGAAGGAATATTTTTTTATTAATGGTCGGCAGTAATAATTAACTGATTATGTTAAGTAAATAAAAAAAATAGACTTCAATAATCTGTAATTGTAGTTTCCGTTTCATCAAACTCCTTCACTGAGACGCCAGTAGCCTATAGTTATTAATGTACGCGCCCCATGTACGGAGTCTATCGTCCTCCAAGTGTGCGGCCCAGGTTAAAATCCAAACCTGTCTCATTCCCCTCTCTCTCTACTCATTCCTGACTCTATCAAGTGTCCTATCTCCAAATAAAGGCATATAAAAACCAAAAAATAAAACTTAAAAACGCTGTGTCCTTCCATTCCCAAAACAATGATTTTCCCTTTTATGTTCATTTAGCTGCTTGAAGTTTTTATGCTTCTGCTCGTAATGCCAACTAACGGTATGAGATTTTATACAGAATAAAAGATACAATTTATGGACTTAATACATCCCTAATCTGCATTAAATCCTATTTACAAAAGACGCAATGACAAAACAGGACATACGATCCACAAATCACACATTTTCATAAATGTCAGGGTGCCGTGATGTTTATAGAAGCCAACTTGAGCAATCCATTAGCCGAGAGCTGTAATGATAATATTAGGTTCTGTCAGCAATTTGTGTGTGTGTTAAAGGCTATTTCCAAGATTAATGTCAGCTGTCGTCTATCTAAACCCCCGTCTTAATGTCCACTTATGGAACACTTTGAAATTCATGTTATCTGACATTTAAGCAGTCAAAGACAATTTTAACAAACAGGTGAGAGAATCAAACACATGAATGATCAAAAGAGGGCACAGGTGGCTCTATTGCTTCCAGGAATGACGGGCTCCGTGTGAAGGAGTAAACTGTCTGCTATATAAAGGACAGTGAACAGGAAGATAAAAGGTCTTTACACCTCCTGAAGGGGTTTATTTCGGCTATATTCTACAATTCACTTAGCGGACACTTTTATCCAAAGCGACGTACATGAGAGAGTAAGAACAACTTAAGCAAGATCTAGAAAAGAGGGAACAATGTCAGTAAGTTCAAACGAACAGCTTTTCACTCTGTAGCCTTCTTTATGGAAGTCTACTTAGCTTTTGTACGGTAGATTGAGCTCAACATGTATATCTATGGTAAAGTGAGACAAGGTGAACAGACGCCACACATTCCTGACTGAGAATTTTGGCTTCCAGACCGTCACGTCTGTAGATATTTTCTTCTGTATTAACACACTGCTACATGTTTTTTCATCCAGTTCAGTTAGCTTTTAACATTGCTTATTTTGTTTCAAGATTAAAATGAACAGGCCGACTTTAAAAATGCCAGACATCTTGATTATGATTGGAATCTATCATCTGAGCTCCGTGTCTGCCTACTTTATCTGACTCACAGCAGCATCTGCTATTCAGAAATAACAGACTGTTGATTGCCCCCAATTGACCAATCCAAATAAAGCATTCAATCTTTGAAAAAAAAAAAAAACAAACAGAAAATCCTGCCACTGTACAAAACAACGTCTGTTACGGTTGCTGCCTAATAATGTTAAAGGTATAATGTGCAGACATCGGAGCAGATGTCCAATAGATGTCACACTTTAGCACCCGTCTCTCAGATCAAAACAACCCGCCTCACTTTCCCTCCTCCCCCGCCCCTCCCTCAGTGTTCGGAGTAAGTGCAACTGTTTGTATGAATGGTCTCCATTTAGATGTCCAGCCAAAAGTTGATAAATACGAAAGTCTGTTCGGTTCTCCTTGAATTGTTCCCTTGTGACAAGACTCTGCCCATTGTGCCTCTACATGTAGTGGTCAGAGAAGTCTTTGGCTATGTTTAGTCTTTGGCTATGTTTAAATCTACGAAATCAATCATCATCATAAACTAACTGAAGGTAGATCCGTCTGGTCAGTGTGAACACAGAGCTGAGAACAACAAACTCAGAGGGAGTTTGACTTCACTGATAGAAAGTCATTACTCAACGATATATTTATATACGAGTGTACACGGCACATTATATCTGCTTTATTTAAGTTTAAAATGTTGCATATTATACCCAAGCATCAACCTCCGGTCTTGAAAATTGAAGCCAACGCAGAAGTGCAGAATCCTGCAGTTTGTCAAGGGTCTGCTTGAGGCTGGCTCAAAGAACACCGGAAGTCACAAACACACAACAGGCAAAAAAGCTGTTTTTACAGCATACATTAACATGTTTACAGCCTGGTACAAAAGAATGAAATATGTCTGATTAGTTATTGTCATCCCTGGCACACACTGTGTGGGGGTGAATTTTAAAAAGACGGCTGTGATATTCAGAGTTAGGCAAGTAGCTGACACTATTGACAGGTGGGCGTGATGTAACGGTTCGTCAAGAGGCTTAAAATCCGCCTCAGCTCCAGCTCTCAGCCTGTCGTTAGGTTGTCCAGCACCAGCATGGCGACTGCTGCCGATGAGCCTCCGGAGCCCCCTGCCATAGCAGATGAGTGACGTCACTCAAGCTTCGTCCATTAATATTTACAGTCTATGATTTTACCTCAGAGAAAAAAAATGAACAACAAAAGTGTATATAAAGTTTCATTGGTGAATAAAGACCCAAAGCATGTCTCTAGTTTTGTTGAATTAAATTAATCTGGAACTTACAATAATAGAGGAACCAAAATGGCACAAATGATTTTCAAAAATGTTAAACAAGATAAATCTTACTTTAGTAAAAGTTTAACCATTTTTTTTTTGATTATTGCACATAAAGTATGCAAGTTTTTTTTATGCTTGAATGGTTTGTATGTTTTTGGGTGGGCTTGCTGTGGGCTTTGTGCTTCAGACAACATTCCATAGGAATATAACTGTATCTGCTCTCAGACCGACAACTGACTGACAGAGGACTGAAATGCTACAGAAAATCCTGTCGCTGAAGATTGGCCATTACTGTACACATGCACTCCCTTATTTACACCCGCCTCCTCCCATTCAGCCCGCGCGAAACCTCTCTAATGGGCACAGCGACAGGATTCAATACATGATGGAGCGAGAGGGGGCCAGCAGGTCCAAGCCATGAAAACCATTGTGTTCAAAAAGAATCAATCAGTGCTTTCCAGTGTAATTCGATTCATTCACAAAGGGCCGGGAAGCAATTTTAAAATGGAAATGCCACTTGACTTCAAGTGGAGGAGAAAGAGGGAGGAGGCGGAGGAGAATTGAACCTATTCATTTGAGGCTGCGGTGTGTTAAGGTATCTCTCTTTTAGCGTGGATTGGTAGCACACACTCCTTTTTGAGCCAAACCCAACGAGGTGTATCAGCAGCCATGTCTGCGTGGAAGTGTGTGTTTGTGTTTGCACCAACAGGATATCTCTTGGAAGCTGATTCCAGTTGAATAGCTTTGCGCTACCCATCACTTGAATTTGACTTAAATCTACAAAGTTAAAAAGATTAGTTACAGAGACCATAACTGCCCTTACAACGGGTTGAATATAAAAAAATGAAAAGAAAATGTTGCAGGTTATAAGACTGTTTTCCCAAAAGTCAAAGGTTGGTTTGCTCTCATTTTGTTAGTGTTCGAAAATGGAAACCACTTCTTTCTCATAAGAACCATCATCTTCACAGTTCTTACAGCGTTTAACTCATCAATAAGTCTGTCTGTGGGAGCTTTATTGGGTTGGCTCCAAAAATCAAATTGTCCGATTTGACTTGCGCCAAACGGGAGGGGTTTGCCTCCACTTGGTTTGTCAAAGTGAATTGATTGCATGTGAGGTAAATTAAACATCAATAGCAGAGTCTAGACGTGTTCATCTTTCCCAGTAGCTGCCACGTCTGACAATAAATAATAAATGTAATTTCAAAGCTCTTCAAATATTCAAAGATGACATTAAATAAGAGCTGCAAAGGCTGCATACACAAAACAATATTTTCTGACCAATGACTGAATTTACGTGTTTATGCAACCGTGTCCCTAAAGCGTACATCGTTTTAGGGATTGTTTCACTCTAACTGGGTCCATATTTTGCAAAATTAAATGTCATCCTGTATTGAAGAAGCCTTTAAACCAGTCATTGAGACCATAAACTCATAATAAATCAGGTGAGAGGGAAGCTTGTTTTCTTACAGACCTCAATACAATCAGACAAGCTTTCAGACAACAGCGGAGTTCATCCCTTTCAAACCTAAATTCCTTCTAGTGGCAGTTTGCTTTAAAAACCAAGAGGACTCTAGCACCTCCTTCATACAGTGTAATATAAGGAAAACATATACTATGCATATATGGTCAATGCAACACAAAAAGGTACAAATTACTCTACACAAATGGAACATCTCACAGGTGACCAGTAGCAACAGATCTACTGTCCAATCAGAAGAGAATTGTGTTGTGAAGAGTCTGTTGGATCAGCCAATGGATATCTGGTGGAGGTCAGGCAGCACAGACACCAGTGATATTGAAATGCTAATGAGAGCCATTTGAAACCCCCCGCGGCTTGAACCTCTGCCTCTACCTCTTGGAGGTTCAATCCCCAGTCACATGTCAAAGTGTCCTCGGGCAAGAAACTGATCGCCTGAATTGCCAGTGTCGTGTATGTGTGTGAGTTGGATTGTACTGATGGACACACAGCGACCTCTGCAGTCACAGTGTGAATGTGGTGTGAATGGGTGAATGTGACATGTGCTGTAAAAGTGCATTAAGTGTCCAAGTCCCCTTGACCATGACATATAACACGTGTTATATATTCAAACATGACTAAACTCTCAATAGATCACTAGAACTTCTCATGCAAATAAGGTGACGCTAGGTGAGGAGCACTAACTATGAGGTCATTTTTGGCGTTCATTTTTTAATTGATTTTTAACGTAGATTTTGATTTGAGTTTTAGTCATGGCCTCCTAAGAACTTGAATCTATTGAAATGGCAAAAAAATATATATTTTTGTGAACGTTAATGTTAAACTTCATTTCATTACCAACGTAAGTAACTGATATCGAAGTTTATGAAGTCTATGCAAACTGCTCAACAATTATCGGAGTTACATGTTTTGGATTAACTGTGCACACCTACGCTCACGATGACAATAAAACTTAAGTTACAAAGCAAACTTGTATAGATGTGTATCATATCATGCTTAAACTTCATATATGACACTGTATATACCATATATGGTAATATAATGCTAATGAAGTTCACTGTAAAGATAAATATCATTTTTTAGATTTGTCTTAGTGTAAGCATAACGCTTTGTCTCTTTAATGAAGGTTTAACAGAAGCTGAAAGAGAGGAAATGTTTGATGTTGTCAAAGAGAGGAGCCGTCAACAGACAAATGTGTATTATATTGTGTATTTATTAGTCCAACACTAACGCACAAAAGCGCTCTTGCTCCCACAGCCATCACAGTGTTTTCACCCCACATACATTCATCTCTATGCCAACACAAGTGCCAGCCAAGCCTCTCCTACAGCACACCCCCTCGCCCCAGGCACACACACACACAGAAACACAGAAACACACACACACACATCCCAGTGGCGAGTGGTCCACTGTCCGGGATCAAGCCAAGGTCAGCTGTGTGATTAGCGCTTAGCGCCGGAGGCTAGCTCTGGCAGGCAGTTTCCCCTTAATGAAGCCATCACTGCATGGAGAGAGTGAGAGAAATACTGCCAGTCGGCCCAACTGGACCCGCTTGATTTACAGCTGCAGCAGTCTACACATCAGCCGCTCTGAGGGAATATATATGGAGACGTGGGCAGAAGAATAGTTAAAACGTCAGTGAGTGACAGGCTCATGATTCAATGCCAGGTTCCTGTTCATTGGCATTTGGCAAGTGACACATTTTTTGACAATTCCTCACTCTAACTGTATGAATTTCACTTTTTATTTGGATTTTGAACAATAACACCGAGGTAAACACTACAGACTTAAAGGCCTATAAAATGACTTCAGTAAATTGGTGGGGAGATGTATTACTTAACTCCTGCATACAACTAAGAGTAGGCAAGATCAGCTATAGGCAATGCAAACTCTGGCAACATTGTAAATCACACCCAAATACATTTCACATCCTGAACTTGACATTCTGTTTTTCTTTTCTTTTTTTTGGTCAAATTGGTCAAATGCAGCTTTGTCTGTAGCATTACACTTTGAAAAATGTGTATATTTTATTCATTTTGCAAGTGCAAGGATCAATCATAGACTGGAAAAAAATGAACAAAGTCTCACGGACATCGCTCTTTGGTGTCTTAAGAGGATTTTTGAAGCAAAAAAAAGCCACGCCCCTCACTTACATGCACGAGCGCCGTTGCTACAGAACTGGACCTCAGCTCATTGCTTGCATTGGGTTGAAACTACGTCGTCTCGTGACTTATTCAGCTGCAAGTAAACACTAAACTTTATCATAATACACGTTAAAAAAAGGTGACTATTTTACTACTCCCGACGGCTATGACAAACTCACAGTCTAAACTCCGTCATCGGTGACTCGCTTTGAGTGTGGGTTCGTGCACACAAGGGGTAGAGAACGAGCAGGGACACAGGGAGGCCGTGATTGGTTCATCAGATTGGTACCTCGTGGCAGACATTGGTCGAAGTTTTTTCATGCTTACAACTGCTACAGATGATGGATTTTCTTTGTTCCTTTTTCAGAGCACATGAGTTATTAATTTCTGTCAGGACCTAAAGACAATTTCAACCAAAATCTTAAAAAACTGTATCTGGAGAAAATTACCAACCCTACCTTTAATAGACTAGTCAGTAATAGTAAATGCCCGTATCCAGTTTTGAACAAAATAAACTTAAACTTTCAATCTAAAGCTTGCTGAGAACCACTTCTCATTTTATCCTTTTTGCATGTTTACAAATGCACTTGTTATATTGTGTGCAATTGAATGAAATCTGGTTTTTAAATGAAGTCTGCTTAAAGTTCACTGATCCAATGTTAAATGACAAGATGAGTCATGAACACTGACATGAACTTTATCAAGCACATAACTATTAGCAGTCCGTGCACAAGCCCCTTGCAGCAATTCAGCAGATGATGCAGTTCTACCTAGATTCCAATGAATGTCATCCAAGACCTGTAACATCTTCCCTTTCTGAGAGAAGTAACACTTCATCAGTTTAATATGGCTTTTATAGCACAGTGCCTTCCCTGTTACTGATCTCACCACGCGTCACTGCTGGCTACAGCGCTGACTGTGTGTTTGTGAGCCAGGAACACTCTAATCCGGGTATTAAACCATTATTTATGAAAGATTACACAGTTGTATTAGGCAGCAGGCTATAGGATCTGCTCCCCACGGCATTGTATGTATGAGTCCTCGTGCATGGGAAAGATTCCACTCAAACCCCTGGAGTATATCAGACATGCCATTGCAAATATGTACACTGTAATATATGCAGTATATACAGTATATGAATTGCAGAGCATGTGAACGCCGAGGCGGTGGAGGGAGAAACTAGCACAACCAAGAACATCAGTGTGAAGAAGGAAGGAACAAACATGGGGGAATATCCTGAGATTACACTGACATGGAAAACATGAAGTTGGTCGCAGCAAAGCAGGCTGCGGAGGTGTTAAACGTGAACAGAAATTCTTGTACGCTGCTTGTTTAGAGTGTTCGGTTCTGGTATTTTACGTATTGTTAACATGTAGATTATCGTCAACTTTATATTTAACTCTCTTAGCCAAAATCGGTAGTCCAAAAACCAATGGGGGATGTCACGTCTCCTCGTCCACTTCTTATTCAGTCTATTGCACATATTTACACATACAGCCACCAAACTGAACGTGTCTCCTCAAATGCTTTTACTGTACTAGTTATTGTGAATGCAATACTGAGAATGGCTATCCTCTGGCCTTGTCTTTATTATGTAAGCTATCATCTCTGCCCCCATATCATCATTACTGCTAATAAAAAAACAGGAGCAGCAGCACACCGTGCGCATCAATCAAAAGAGCATAATTCATTCATGAAACACACATGCCGTGATAAGAAACCATGAGGTTGTAGAGTATGATGTGCTTGATAAATTATGTTTTTTTCACATTCTCTTTAATACATTTTTCCAAGAGACACGGGTCTGTTTTATGGGTTCAATTTGTTAAGAATGTCATCTTTTATTCAACATCTATGTGGGTTTAAAGGTAATCTGCTATCAGTTTGGTTATTTGTGGCCTTTGCATGTAGTCTTCCTCCGACCTCTGTGCACATCTGGACTGGTCTGCTGTTCTGTATCATGATATGGAGACCAGGAGATGATTGCTCTCATAATTCTCTGTAATGAAACAGCCCCACAGTGTTACTGGTACTTTGCTCGCTCACTTCACACATACATACACATATCACAAAAATGGTTTCATAAGGAAGACCGAGGGGCTGAATATATCTATTGAAATGGAAACCAATACGATAATGACTAAGCGTAGATCATTCTGGAGCATGCAGCACTGGCTCTGGTCCTTTAATGCAGCTTATACAGCCAGTGGGGAGACCAAAAGACCGGACCAAAGATGGCTTAAATCACACACTCACACACACCCGAGGGTGTGAGAGTGAGAGAAAGGCCAGGGCCGAGTCGGAGGAATTAATTGAGGTAGTTTGTTTCACAGCGGGGAGTCTATTAAATGCCATGTCACCACTGGGCCATGGGGAGTAACACACTAACACTGCGAGGGAGGGAGGGAGGAGGGTTGTAGTGAAGTCCGATGCCAGTACGAGCCATTCCTCTAAAATCAGCTCTCACATCTCCCCTCATTCATCTCCCTCTCCATCTCTCCCTCCCTCCCGTTCCTTTTCTTTCCCTCCTCCTCCCTCCACCGTCGCTTGCTGCCCAACACTATTTCCACCACGTTTTCCTCCCTGCCCCTACCTTTTACTTTCACAACCTTTCTCTGATTTTGTCCTTTCCTTATTCTCTTGCATGTCTCCATCTTGCACCATAGTATTTTATCCTGTTTGTTCCCTTTCAACCCTTTCTTCAAGTATATACTCACTACTCTTGATATATATCATTAGTCCTGCCTTTCTGTTCTCTTATTTTCTCACTCAGTTCATCCCTGTCTTTTATATACAAGACTAGATTAACTGGTTTTCATAAATATAAATTGGAATAACTTGCAACCTAGATAACATGTGCAAAGTGGTCTGGTACATCCTTGAACTAAACACCAAACAAAACCTTTTGGACTCACTTGAACTTTGATATAGAGTAAGATCATAGCCAATAAGCCAGAACATCGTGTTCTCATTCTCTTCAAATATCGAGTGTTATGCATAGGCCAGGAGAATCTCATATACATGCACCTGGTAACATCTTTGCTTCTCCACACATAGTGTTAGCATGAAATAATCTGTGGGTTGGGTTAGGGAAAACATTGGTTACTTTGGTTTCATAACATGACTGCAGCACCTAATCTTTCTCGTCCCAGGTCATCGAATACAAACAAGTCATCTTTTCCCAAATGTAATCAGTATTTGACGCATTTGGTGTGAGATCAGCTGGGTACCTAGTCTCCAGAATCCCTTCTGACTGTCTTGTTTTGTCAGAACCATCCATTGTGCCCATTTGCCATCGAATGATTGCATTATGTTTCATAAGTGATGTCAAATACGTTTGTCCAGTATGGTCGCGTGGCCTCTTGGAGCTGTTCCTCGTAATGAGTAAAATTGGTATTTGAGGAACGAAACCAAAGATTCATGTCTTCCTATGGTCTGGAGGAAAATACATAAATAAACTGCTCAAGGTTTCTGCCTGTTAAAAGGAAGTTTTCCCTTGCTACTGTTACTTTGCTCAATGTTTCTTAGTGCTGTGGTCATGATGGATTAATGTTGGGTCTAAAACAAAGAGTAAGGTCTTTTACCTTCGCTCTAGTAAGGGTTAGCCTTGTCTTGAGATAAGATTTGTTAAGAATTGTCGATATATAGATACAAATTGATTGATTGATTGATTGATTGGTATAAGAGGAATATCAAATGTATCATGCATTCTACACCAAAGTTGAACATCAACACGAGACAACAGATCAACTACTACTTGGGTCTATATATACTCATTGGAAACAACACACACATCTATTCCCAGAGCAATGTGTTACTCTGCAGACCTAACACGGCATGGTTTATGTTGACTCGGTAGATGAGTGGGAGGGAAACCTGGACAAATGCCCAGCACCTGTCTGGAGACTTACCCACAATCCCGCTCTCTCTCCCTCTTTGGAAATATTGACTGGCAAACACTCTGCCCAATCAAATTAATTTTCTGCAAGACATGCCAAAGGTGACGCCAGAGAAAATGGAGGTTACACGGGGTGGAGTTGAAGGGATGGGGGGGGGGGGGGGGGGGGTGGAGGTTGGTAGCAATGTAGAGTCTGGAGGGGGTGGAGAGGGGGGGAGTAGGGGGAGTGTGAAATAAATCCCAGCAGTGTGGGACAGAAAACTGAGAAGGGAATGGTCGACAGAGAGGGTTGATGCAGAGAGGGATGGATGATTTAAGAGAAGAAGAAAAGGATAAAACTGATGACGGGAGTGAAATGTCTCCCCCATTTTACTTCATGACACTGGATGGTGGCAAAATAGGGCCTATAATCCCAATCTTTGTCCGTGACTAATTACATTACAGATAGGTATTTGAAGTATTTGACTTTTGCCGTGAACGCTCCCAGTTATAATTAACAAGGCTAGCCCCCGAAAAAACAGAACACTTAAAGGTACACTTGAGGTTAAACTCTGTCATAATGGTTTCATATTAATGTAACTTGTAGGAGACAGGTTTCAATCTATTATGTGTAGATAGTCAGTGTCAGGAATAGGTGCTCATGCTGGAAGGGGGTGTGTAGGTTTTTGTCTATAAAGAATCAAGGTGAAGGCTACAGCAGTAGCTCAACCAAAATTGTATACCAAAAAATAAATAAATGGTAAACCAGTTTTACTTACAGCTAAGTCAATGATAGGAGTGTGTGTACTATGGACATGCATATTGTGTCTTTGTCTTACACAAGAAATGGACATGTTCAACTGGTGAATTTGATAAAAACTCATCTATCTCGTTTATCTTTTATTTTTCTCTACAACAAGACAGAACATGTTGAAGCTGACAAAATCAGCTCATGAAAAACATATACAGTGCTAGTGCTCAGAAGATGAGAAATGTAATTAATACATTTCTATATTGCACATACCAATTAAAAGCCATGCAGGCACTTTAAGACCTTTATGCACTTCAACTCTGAGGGTCACTTCATCCTGGTTTGTTTTCAACAGAATCGCACAGCCTCTTCTTATGCTTGCATAAATGTGTCTCTGTCAACTAATGTACAGTCTATGTTGCTGTTTGGTCGTTACTTGGTGTTAGGTTTTTGCTTGTCATTGTGGTTATATGTACATTTGTATATGTGTGTAGCACCAACCTGCCAAGGGACTACAGATGGAAATTAGCCTATGGCTACAATCTGGCACATTTACATGTTTATGTTCTTTAATGTGCACTGTCCCTATTTTTAACCAGACAAAAGGTACTTCTATATCAAAGTCAACATACGAAGGCTGCATGTTTTGATCAATAGAAACGTATTGCTGCACATCTGTCCTGGTTGACAGATTGATGGGTTTTGTAAACCCCAGGTAGCCATGCCCAAAGCATACCCTGCTTCTCTTCTACTCTGAATACACCAAAATTACACCAAACAACATTAAGTTAGAGTAAGAAGATTTAAACCACGAGATTGATATCATGACTGATGTTTTAAACCAAGTCAGAAGGTGGGTCATAAACTGTCATAAAACATGACTTACTTTTTCCTACCAGTGTAGTTGCTCCTTTGGTTCACATGAAAAAGAACTGGCTTCACTTTTTAAAATGAAGGCTTTGTCCATTTCCATTGAATAACCCATATAACCATATATATATATATCCATTCTAATTATTAGTGGCATCTTACTATGGTTCATCACTCCCGAAGCCATTAGTGAGGCAGTAATTACAAATACATGTTGAATGGACAAACATTTTTCATGTCCACTTAACTTCATTTTAGTCTAGGGTTTGAAATCTGTTTTCAAGAACAGTTTCTAATTCATTCTCAGCTGATGTCCAACAAAACGTATGACCTTTCAAACAAGACCTCAGGCTGATCAAAAGCACCACTACTGAACATGAGTTCAATAAGGAAGCGATGATGCTGCTTCAACCTTTTAGACAGCCCCTCACCATCAGCTCCTTTGGGGCCTGAAAGCATATAAGAGTGTATGGAAGTGTCTGTAAGTGCATGTGTGTGTATTCTGTTGTAAAAGCAGAACAGTAGCAGTCCGTGCTGGGCAGCTTGGGAGCACCCAGATGCTAGATGAGGTAAACAAAAGCTAGCTGCATGATAGATGCTCCGGATGTTGCCGACTTCCTCCCACTGCTGTCCAACTCAATGTAGACACACACACAAAAACACACACACACACACACACACACACACACACACGCACACACACACACACAGAACGAAGGAGTGTGTATACATGTGAATTGCTGCGGTCATAACTCATGTGCTTGTGCAGCCCTGCACCCACACTGCATTACTTTAGTCCTTTTATTGAAAGACCAAATTATTTCTAAAACTGTGTGTGTGTGTGTGTGTGTGTGTTTTCACAGCGCCATATGCAGCGATCGTTGTACCAGGCCAGTCCATGTAATTGATTTGGACGTGTTGAGAAGAGACCATTAAAGTAAATTGAGGTGTGAAAAAATGGAATGGAGGGGAGGCATCTGTTCATCTCTAAACTGCACAGCAATTACACAATTACAGAATACCCCACCCCACCCTTTGATTCAATGCAACCACCCAAGTGCAGACTAGAGTTTTAACTCTACACCTTCCTCAACAAGATCTAGGTCTTGAGACAAGAGGATGGCAGAAGATGGTCTTAGGTTGATAGGGAAGTCTGGTAATGTCTGGTAAATCATGACTTCAGTTGTTGCTTTAACCAGTCTTGAACAAGCTTCAGGTCTGCTCCGAGCATGTGACCACTTTACCAGCAGGCTGTCTGCTTCAATGTTTGTACCTTAACCTGCAGAATGCAATGCACTATAATGCGTAGCAACATGTACAGACCATGTTTACATGAGCTCAATGTTAACATCCATAGCTTTTTCTTTATGGATTTTCAATAAAAGGGATCCGCATCTATCACCAATACTTTTAGTCTAAAGTTACGTTTGACCGCAAGAGATGTGTGATTGGCTAGTTTTGAGAGTCAGGGCTGTGGTTTATGGTGAATGGAATCTGTTAGTGTGGGGTTTACTGTTTTGGTCATACCGTTGATCAACTTAAAACAATTTATTTATAGTTATTTCTCAACATGTTGCCTTGTTGTTGAAATGTGCGCTATAAATAAACGTGCCTTTCCTTGTAAGAGAAGTCCAACACCTTCAATAAAAGTCTGTTACAAAGCATGGGTTTTATTTTTTGACTCTGATGTCAGATTGGTTACATGTCAAGCAGTAAAAGGTATCAGATACTCAATATTCGATATTGATGGCTATCAGATGTTACCTTTCACAGCTCCTCTTCCTCGCCTCCCTCCCTGACTCCATCAGAGTGCAATCCCTGACCTCTTTATGGTGGGGATGATATACATCTCAGCCACTGGTCAGGGCATCTATTATGAATGAGACGCATACACTGCTGCTGCTGCTGCTAGCGCTGGTAATGGATGGGCTGGACACACACCTATACACACACACTCACACATATACTTAGAGGCTGGAGAGAGCCCCACTAAGTCATGTTTGGGGCCGTAGCATAGCTGACAGCTGCTGCATATTCAGCAGCGCCTGTCCGATGTGTTTCTCACTAATGGAAGGAAAATGTAAGGGATGCTTAGCCAGGTTTAAAACAAAAAAAATCTCTGCACTTGTATTTCCTCTATACTTAGATATTAAACTGTTTTTCCTAGAGTGTAAAGAAAACACTGTATCACTACTACGATAGGGGCTACGTTGTTGTGTGATTCTCAAACCAAGAATCCATCACACGTCAAAACAAGCTGAAAAATACATCAGATCATGAGCCCACTAAGGTACGAGGTGTGTCTGAGTGAGAGTCAGCCCACCATTTAGACAGCTGGATAAAGAGTCATGAATCAACTTTGCGCAGATGATGACACAATGTTGGGACGCACACTTTCACAAACACACTTGAATAGCATCGTGTTCTCCCGGTTTAATCGATTGTTATGGTGAGCCAGACAGGACATAATATGAAAGATAAAGAGAGATGGAGTCATCGTGTGGTAGGATTTGTCTGGAAAGACAAAGGTGTAAAAAAAAAAAAAATGGAAAGACGGAGGTAAAATGTGGGATGAAAGAGTACGCTTATTCTTTAACCGCTTCACCTTAAATCATTCAACCACAAAACCTTCATATGATCTATTTCCTATTGTGACCACACACTTGATTTAATCCTTGAGTGCCTTGTTCCTCCCTCCGCCATTGTGCCTCTTGACCCTCCCTTCACAACCACCACCCACGCACCCACCCCTCCCCATGACCCTTGTGAGGTCATGACAATGGCTTTGGGGGGTTGGGAGGTCGGTCATGAATAGAAATCAAATCAACATTAGGTGCACCGTTGGGACCCATTTCATTTTAACTGACTTCCTTTTGAACATTTGTGATGGGGGGGGGGGGGGGGGGACGGGGGGGCAGGGGAGGTTCACTTCATTTCCAGTTTTGCATATAGGGGACACAATAAAACTGTGTTCAACAATAGCCTTGTAAAGAAGGTTAATCATTTGTGATTGCGTCACTTTTGTGAGAAATTTTGTGCAAACTGCTGCTCTGGTGTAATTCAGCTAATCCAACCGATGTCACTAACATCATTTTACAGCCCAGCCATGCTGCAGGTAACTTTCATTTATAGTTGAATATACTGGTAGGGGGGAGGAAATGTATTGTGCTCATGGAAAACAAAGACGAGAGTACAAAACATAATTTCCTCAGAGCTCCCGAACTCTCTCGTAGGTTCCTCGGGATCGTTGGTGGACAGTCAGCCTGAACAACCAACCTCCCTCCCCTGTTCCCTATCCTTATTCCTGCAGCTTATCCCATCTCCCCTATCCCATTTTAAAGCTCGGCACAGCTTCCGTGATTGCTGTTCGTCATGACCCTGGATTTGCCCAAAGATTTCTGCCTCTTAAAAGGACGTTTTTTCTTGCCACTGTGACTTTTGCTAAAATGTTGCTAAAGTGCTCATGATGGATTAAGCTGGGTCTTTGTAATATAGCAATAAGTAAGGTCTTTTACCTTCTTTTTGTAAAGTGTCTCGAGATAACACTCGTTATGAATTGGCACTATACAAATAAAGATTGATTGATCGTACATTTCTGAGGGATCAAATCTTTTGCATTCTCCAAATTATGCCACCTTTCAAAATGATACTCCATGACAACCATATTTTACTGAGGACTTCACACAGCTATAAGTGTAAGATTTACGTTTTAACTTATTACTACATTGGAGCTATTTCAGCTGGCGCAACACCTACATTGTTAGTGGAATGTAAATTCCATCCTAAATTAGAAATTGTGTTAAAAAGGAGGCTACATTTGCAACCAAGTGCAGGTCTCCAAAGAGGTGCAACCACAGAGGTGCCGGCTGTGGTCATACTGTGGACATTGGTGATGGAGGGTCTTAAAAAATGTAAAGGACTTTGAGAGTTTTTGGTCTCAGTTTGATTCAGCCATTTCCAACCAAAAGCATTGGACATGCAAGACAGAAACTCGTCATAGCTGATAAGTTAAAGTTTGTAACTTATAAAGACAAATATTCCATATGGTTTTGTCACTGGGGGATCCGTGTTGTTCATACATCTTTAAAAAAGCACGGCAGGTTTCATATGGAGCAGTGCGGCACATGGCAAGAGAGCGAGAATCTAACCGAAGGAAGAGAGGCGATGCATACACATGCATGGAAAAAGAAAAAGAAAGAGATCAACAGATAGATCTTCAGTAGTTGAAAGAGCATATCTCTCTGTGCTGTAATTCACATATATAATTCATCTGTCACAACATGGGAAAGGAGAGTGAGGCAGAGCGCACTTCAGACGAGAGATAACATAACACATTCCTCACATCACTGCGAGCAGCCACGAGGTGGAGAACAGAGGGAGGAGGCTGCAGCGCCGGGGAACAAATGACACAGTATGAACCCTGACAAACAGCAGAGGAGGGGAATGGAGAGATGTGAGAGGTGACAGGATCAGAGACAGAATCACAAGAGAGATTTTATGGAGTAACAGACTGTCTGAACACAAAGGGAAGAAAAGGCCAGAACGAAATAGAGAGAGGGAGAGGGAGAGAGAGAGTGCGACAGAGAAAAGGGGATTTATTTCAAATGTGGAGCAGCAGAAAATGTATTTTTCCAAAGCGTCTGTGATGCAAATGATTGAGAGCGATCTAAACCAGCTAGAGGAAACACCGTCAAAAGAACATGGTCTGGCTTAAAGTAGCAGTAACAAAGTATTCCATACATGTCGACTGCTGCTTGAATTCAGCTTTTCATGTTCTCTGATGTCAAAGACCAGGAATGTAAGTCACGGCACAGCGTGTCGACAACTTCATCACGCACAGCTACGTTCACAGGGTCTGCAAACGGATTTGGTACCAAACCAAACACGCCCTAACCAATTTGGTAATTTTATTGGCCTGACATATTGATGCATAAGAGCGATCCCTCACTCCTTCAAGCCACGAGTATTGATCAGTCTGCCATCCATTAGGGGGGTAAGGGAACAAAAACCCATTTCAAATCTATTGGATCCATAAAATAAGGGCAGCAGTTATCCAGCATGAAATGAGGAGGTGGGACCTTTGACTCCTGTTTTTTTTTGTAACTCCCTTTTATTCCCGCTGCTTTGTTCCCTCCACCCTTCTCAAAATGTCTGCACGAATTCCTGGTTAATCCTGTGCCAATGCCTACTGCGGTATAAATGCACGCCTGTGTCTTCATTTACTGTATTTGCTGGATTTAATAGACTCAGTAGACGGTTTATGAGGTCCATTGAAGCTCAAACTGCTGCGGTCTAATCCTGCAATAACTCCACCAATTATAAAACTAATAATGTTAATTCAACTTCAGTCTCATTTTGTAGGCTGCAGTTTGTGCTGCCAGTGCTCAAACTGCATCGTGTGCTTTTAGAAGAGCTGTTTCATAAGGTGGTCAGAGAGAGCTCGATGCAGCGCAACTTGTGATAACTCAAGGAGAAATGAGAAAACACACTGACAACACATTCGTAACATTATGAGATGCTGATAGAGCACGAATGAGCAGGATTCAAAAGAGCTTTACTGGTGTGGGATTGTTGAGACTGTGCTGATACAGATCTTCAGAGGGGGAACTTTTGCAGATTCTTGCCTGCCATTCATTTTTATATGGATTGAATGTAGAGTTTTTTTTATGACAATTATGCACTGAAGTTGAACCAATTTGACTATTTGAAAGTGCTCTGCAAGGCATCATTCTCTGCTAGACTCAATGTAAAAAAAAAAAAAAAGCCAACCAATTCTTTTCCAAGCTTTCGTGGCATGGAGGGCAGAAAGAGCTGTGCCCAGGCGACCATAGGAAACTCTGTGGAGCTGCAGCATGAGCTTCAAAATCTCTTCAAAATGACGCATGTATACGTCAAATGATGACCGCAGAAGAACAGAGACATCTAAAATAGGTTTTGGCTACTTGTGACCCCAGCCACTGCAGCAACATGTCCAATGTGTCCTTGGGCAAGACATTTAACCCGGAATTGCTCCTCCTGCTTCGTCGGCGGCGTATGAATGTGTATGAATGAGAGCAGCCTCTGCCATCAGTGTGTGAATGTGTAGGTGTGACATGCGGTGTAAAAAGCACTTTGAGTAGTCAGAAGACTAGAAAAGCGCTAAACAAGAGCAAGTCCATTTACCATTTTACCAATTGGGGAGATTTTTTTTAAGGTATGCAACTTACATTTTGTGCACTGCACCACAAGATGTTCCTCAGAAGCAGAAGGTGAACCCGTTCTTGTTTTTATGAACTATAGCCATAAAATAATAGTTTTCATACGCCTTTGTTTCAGGAGAGTCTTAGAACTCCTCGACTTTTATTAAAACAACCCTCGAAAAACAAACAGCACCACTGAGCAAATCACCAATATCTTTGGGCATTAAAGCAACTGTGGAAACAAGGTCAGCCTCCTTGCCTTTAAACTTTAAAAAGCCTGCTTAGGCTCTGTCCCTTTATGAGGGCCTATCTATTTATCTATACAGTCCCTGTAGTGAGGAAATTAAACCTTTAGATCATCACAGTTGCTGTGCTCTTTACATCTTCACAGTAAGGAAACAACTCTGCAGGGAGGGGAGAGTTTAGAGCCAAGAGGAGGAGCAAGGGCAGGAAATGTCTCCCCTTTCCTGAACCACTTAAAACATCCATAAATATGTCAGAAAAAAAAACAACTCTTAAAGTGAGAAGCAGCTGCATCATTTGCAGATATGTATCCCCTTATTTCTACTTTAACGTGTATATATAGATGTACAAGAAGATATACTGTATTGACACACACCGTCTCTCTCTGTTGTGTTCCTCTAGTCCGGTCTGTCTCAGCGATATAGACCACCAGTGAAGTGGTGGCCTAATATTATCAGATGAATTCAATTAATGTAATCTCATTTTCTCGTAAGTGCTGCTCCTCTAATTAAGTATGGGAAGAAGCAGGGCACGGACCTCCTACTGGTTAGCAAAGCATGACAGAGTGAGTATTAATGTGTGTGTGTGTGTGTGTGTGTGTGTGTGTGTGTGTGTGTCTGCAAAAGCCAATGCATGCTTCCATGTGTGTTCATATTACAGCGAGTGTGTGAAGCGTGTATGTACAGCTTCCTCACGCCCTCACACACTCGCACATTGATAGGACTGGTACAGATGAAGCAATATCTGCAGGCTGCTGTAATTAGGGCCAATTCAATTGGACTCTGATACTTCATTATACACCTGCCAACAACACCAGCGATTGATAGCCATATTTTCCTTCTCCATTTCGCTTTCCCGCTCATTAATGGCACGGAATTAATGAAAATGGCTGCGAGTAGCCCCGCTCACTGCTGGAGGACAGCATTTCGGCTGCATGGTCGGCATGTCAGCGTGTGTGTGTGTGTGTATGTGTGAGTGTGTGAACTTTTCACCCGAGGGGTCTTAATCACGTTGTTTTTTTTTATGATAAAGAAGGCTTTACAACGTGTGTATACGCCAACACAAAAACACACACAGTCGATGCGTTACCAGTCGATCACACACTCACACACACACACAGGTTGTTTGCTCAACACTGGAATCACGGCAGGACGTTTCTCTTGTGCGGATGCTGTCTTTTTCAACCCTAAATGATACCACACTGGGTGAAAAAAACCATCATTAATGTAAATACGGGTTCTATATGTCTGTATGCTGTACAGGGGCGGAGCCAAAGCTTGCCAGGGCTTTTCATCCAATCCCTTTGGTGAGAACTAAATACGACCAAGTAAAAGTTTGTGACCAACCAGTTTGAGGAAGTTGGAGTTTGGTTGCTGGTGTGTCTCAGTGTTCTGAATGATATGTGTAGTGTATGTTTTTTATGTGTTACTCCAGTATAACATCATGGAGCTCCATAGGGTCTGCAGCCCTCCTGGGAAGCGCTGCCATCCTCTACCCAGCAGCCCCTCTTAGATGCTCTCCAGGGAATATTTTCTCGGTACATACATCAAAAAACATTTCGAAATTCAACCGGCTTCAAAACAAATTTCAGCCCTCTAGCTCACTGAGAACTTTTGAGTTCCACTTCCATGATAATCAAGAGGGAGGATTAATAGCATGTTAAAGGAGCGATGCATAGACGTGATTTTTTTTTTCTTTAACAGAGAAAAACGGTTTGTTTTTTTCAGGACCCACCATCCTCTTTTCACTCTATTGCGAACCAGTAGAGCAACTCCTTGATCCCCAACATCACTCAGAAATCCCTCCACATGTACTTCTTCTTCTTTCTTGTTCATCTGCTCAAGCTAATAACACTGCCGTGAGCATGGGTCCTCCACAATGTCTACAGGCCGAGGTCAACAACAGTCTACAGTGAGATGTAAATAATGAAAGCATTTGGGTCAGGGAAGATTAGTGATTTCACGTTTGTCTTTCTAAAAACCTGTGTGCAACCCTACATAAGCCAGTAGTGTGGAGGCAGGAGAGGAGGGGAGGGGGGAGCTGAGGGATGAAGGAGGTGATTCCAAAAAAAAAATATTTTGTTTTGGTACGAACACCTGCTCTGAGAGTGCAACAGTTAACCTTTAAAGTTAGATAATCGGTTTATTTCTGACACATTCTTGTAGGTGTTGATTAAAAAAAAGGAACACATTTAGAGTGAATCACGTGATTTACTTTCATGTGTTACTAGTTACCTGCCTGTGTGGACTCATTGCACAAGAGCTGAATCTTCTACAAGCTAGCAAGTTAGCTGGTCACACGTTAATGACAAACGTTACGTCCGTCGTTCTACAACGGCAGAGTTGGACTGTTGGGGTTGCCAGAGTCGGGATTTAATCTTTTTTTTTTTATGGATAAAAAGTGCTGAGTTGTACATTTCCCCCCTCAGATGGCAATAGTCATCAGATTTCACACACATGAACACACAGATACTTGAGGTTCTTCACGCCCTCATTCTCATACTCATACTCCAAACTTGTGTGTGTGTGTGTGTGTGTGTGTGTGTGTGTGTGTGTGTGTGTGTGTGTGTGTGTGTGTGTGTGTGTATGTGTGTGTGTAAGTCCCACTGTGCCACCTGTCTCTATTACAGTATTCTGACAGCTTGCAGGGTTTCATTTTTGCACCGCACACACATAAATACACACACATTCACAGCAGCAGCAGCAGCTAGCAATGAGGCCAGGTTAGCAATCATCGTGTTAGCTAATTGTCACTGAATAATCTATGCAAATGAGGGTTAATGAGTACCTAGCGGAGGCATTTCAGGGGGACAACAGCTCCTAAAAACATCTCTGTCAATTAATATCAATATTTGTCTTCCTCCGGTGATTCAATTTACACCTTGTTCGCGCGCTAATGGACAGAAATTAACGCTAATTAGGAAGGGAAGGACGAGGATGAACAGAGACACGCTTGATTAAGTCGGGACATGTGTGTAAATATCAATCAGGCATGTAAATGTGTATCTGAGTAGAAGCAAATTGATACTCTAAAGAAGGATTGATTGAATGACTTGTGAAGAAGGGCCAGATTTGGAAAAAATAAAGTGTCAAGGGGTCGATGATTCATATTTTCTGTTCCAATGATCATTTAAGCTACTTTAAATGTGTTACAAAATGATCAAATCAGATCCCAGATCTTTTTTCTTTTTGTTTAAAAACATGTTTAATGTTTCCTTACAGTGCAAACGCAGTGAGTAGTGTTTAAAATGATTCTATACTGGTATCATTATCTGATAGTGGATAATTGTCCATCGAGATAGGGGGACGCTTCCCCTGAAAATTTGCTAAAACTCTCCATACTCTGGTAAGTGAGCAGTAAATCAACATAGTTGTTTTTTTTTTTTGAGTATCATTATTTTTAAAGTTGATACGGATCACTGTGAACTAGTGCCGTAAAGCTGTACGCACTTCTTGCGAGAGACCCTGTTGCTAGGGTTCCATAGTGCTGAAAACAGGTAGTACTACTAGAATGACTTTTAAGCTATTATTTTTAGGACACAAAGTTGCATATTGTTGCTTTAATACGGTAAAACTGTTTCATATTGATATATTTTTGTGAATTAAAAGATCTGACTTCAGCTCAAGGCCCTCATTTGAATAGTTCTGTAGGCAATTAACAAAAACATAACATCAGTCAAATGACTTAAATGTCATGTCAACTAAAAAAAAAAAAACTTAAAAATAAAGATATTAACACTGCTGTAAAATGCAAGAAAAGATTTATTCAGTTTCATGTTTTCAGTCTCACACACACACACACACACACACACACACACACACACACACACACACACACACACACACACACACACAGGCAGGCAGCCCCTCACCTGCCCTGTCAGTCAGCTGTGTGAATCCAGGGGTAAATACTGGGGGTAATTACCCAGCGCCTCCCATCAGCACTGTTAAAAAAAAGCCCCAGGTCTCTGAACAGAAGTGTGTAACCTTAAACAAATGACAGCAGGGTCCTCCCCGGACGCCTTTGGGTCGTGCCCCGTGACCTTGTGACCTCCCTCTCTACTGTATGCTGTCATATCACTGCTTCACTAACAAGCCGGCTCGTCTAGATAACCTTTAACGCTACAGCCGTCCGGCTTCCCAGAGACCTTTAGCTAACACGATACCTGGAACCTGGAGCGTGTCAAACTGTGACCCCCCCTTACTTCATCCTCCTCGACAATCCCTGTCTCCTTTTGTGTTTTTTCTACTTTTCTCTGTATTCTTCCCTTTGCTAAATTATTATCTCATGTTGTTCCTCTCTGTCACTGAGGTCCTCTTTTATCGCGCACAGACAAGTTTTCTAACCTTTACTTAAGGCAACGAAGGCTTCTGGGCTTTTTCAGCAACATTTCATGTGTTCCTCTTATCCTCCGCGGCAGTACACAAAACATACACAACGCAAATCACACCGCAAGGATTCATTCAGAGTGCAGGAGAAAAAAACACGAGTGAAAAACATAGATCACAGAGTTATGAGGATGTGCACAAAGCTGAATGTGTCCAACATGTCAAAGAAAACGTAGAAAGCATGAGACAAAGGGGAAAAGAATAAAAATAAGTAAAAGTGAACATTTGACTTTCATTCATGTGTTATACAAATGTGCACACTTGTGCTTTAACATGTTGGGTGGTACTGTGGTTATATCCTTCAAAATCACAGACTGTATAAAACATGGACGTAATGTCAGTGACGTCACTCCTTGGTTTCTGGAAACAGCCGTTTTGGACACCCCTCGGTTTGCCAGATATGAGACCAGTTATTAGAGGTGGGAAAAAAAATTATTTGATTACTGTAAAAATCGAGATTCTTATCTTCTGAGATTTTAAATAGATTCATAACTTCCAAAAATCGTTTTTTTTTTTTTTGGCTAATCAGTCACTCCGTGCTAAATGCTATGGCTAGCCCTTTAACTCAGTAGAATGCCAAACAGCAGCAAGAAATTCAACCAGTCTCACAGATGACTGGAGTAGATCCTGAAGTATGTACTAATTCATAAATAGGGCTTTGAATCATGAATCAAAAAACGTTTTGAATCGAAAATAGACTCTCAATCGACCCGTGACCCCAAGAATTGCATTTGAATCGAATCGTGAGACACCCAAAGATTCCTTGCCCTACCAGTTATCACGGCTAACCAACAGGTGTTGCAGCGATGGGAGGGGGCAAGCGAACTGGTTCAGATAAAACTGATTCTACCAGAGCTAAAAAGCCTCTGCATTTTTTTTTAATAAGCTCCATGAACAGAAACGTGCTCAAACTAGGATCAATATTGGAGATGCTTTTGAAAAATGGAGAGAGGTTAGAGCGCAGGAAGGTTTCAAGATTCCTGCGTTCGCATCTGCTCCTTGTAGGAGAGGGCAGAGGGAGACGGCTCTCTTCAATGTTATGTATTTGGACTGCAGTACCCATTTTAAACACTAGGTGTCAAAGTTACATATTGCGCCTTTAAACAGCTACAACACGAACACCTGCCAGTCAACTCAGTCACACCCAAAACTATTCACATTTCATCAAATCTAATGCTTTCTAAGTTTTATCCAATAAAGAAATAAGCTATTGATACCGAATCCATGTTTGAACCAGGCTGTAAACAAGGAGGAGGAACTGCAGATTCTTGCACTCCCACATTGGCTTCATTTATCCACAGTTGCAGTGCAGAGAGAAGGAGAAAGAGAGGTACATCTTTTGGTTACCTTTTATATCATTTTTTTTTAAAGTTATGATTTGTAGGTTTCATTGTTGACCACCTGGAAGTTGTTCACAGCTCGTACAGTGTTTTCTATCTTCATTAATTCCAACGGGAGCGATGTATCAAACTAAAGAGAAAGTAAGAAAGAGCACGAGCAAACTTCCAGCACTGTCTGGTTTGCAGCGTATTAGAATTCATTGCGGTCTGAGCCCTGTAATCCTAACTGCGGTATCATTAGTTGTCTGCTGTTTATAAGGGAGCGGCTGCAAGGTCAAATGTATATTTCCTCATCCAACAGTGTGGGAATACAGACAGAGAAGAAGAAGAAGAAGAAGGAGGGAGAGGTGAGGAGAGGAGACAACGAATGAGAGGGGAGTGAAGAATTAAAGCGAGGCAGAAAATAAAGACAGGAGAGGGGAAGGAGGGATGAAGAGGAGAGAAGAACAAAGGCCTCCGCTCTGTCCAATTACATTGTTCTTGTTTTATAAATTGGGACATGGGTGAGGAAGGCTAATGAGAGGCAGAACACACCGTCTGATGGAGACGCGCCGGTGTGTGGGAGCGAAGTGTGTGTGTCTACGCGAGTGTGTGTTTAAAACCAGGTGAGGGAATGACATTAGCAATTCAGCTCTAACTTTGAGAGATGTAAAACATGTTCTGCGTGAACTTGGCCTCGGAACAGACGGGCTTATCAAGGCTTAGGAGAGATGTGATGCAGCCAGGGAGAGGATGGAGGGAGAGGTGGAGACTGAGATACAGTGAGAGAACACACACAAGCTTTTTTTTAATTTTTTTTTTTTTTGTCGGCAGGACATTTGAGCAAACTCTCAGAACTGAAGGTTTTTGAAAAATGCTCAGTGATCACACAGTTGATCTGTTTTCCCTTTATACCCTGTGACATGATGAGCTGATTTTAATTGGATATGGTTTGGCATAATTCTGACTCACGCAAATTCTGAAAAGTCTTCATTCTTCACTTAATTGAAACACAAATCAAGCCTCCTATAAATCATGTTAATGCACTACAGCGAAAAAGGAAAAGTTAGATTAAATGTATTCAATCAAGATGTCTTCATTTTCTTTGTCGGAGAAAATATTTCTCCATCTAGATGTGTTTTCACTTCACACCACTTAGAGATGCACCGATCTTCTTTTATCACTTCTGATTGGATTCAGATAGCCTACACATTACGCAATGCTGTAGTAAATCCAGCATTGCATTTCTTAATCAAACAGCAAATAAAAGATGTACAAATCAAAACTATTCCAAAGAATTGTGTTTCCACTTTGTGCTCTCTGCACATACAAACAGGAAGCAGAAACCACTGTCAGGTTTTCAAATTAAATCCCTCAAACTGAAGTGTAAGAATTGTTTTTTTGATCATATTAAGGAGCTGTTGCACCTCGTCTGAACGCCGTCATGGAGACGATCTGTGAGCACTTCTTACAGTTCAGTCTGACTGTCTTCAAAGCGAGTCTGAGAATGTTTAAAGTGCCCAACCATCTTTCTTACATCGTGCCGTGGATCGCCGCTGTCAGTCTGATATCCGTTACATAAATAACTTCTGTATCCGACCCGATAACGTTATAACATGTGATCGGTCCCATGTCTAATACCATTCCAATTGTTTGAAGCATTTAAGACCTTCATTTACAGAGTTACGTTTTTTACAAGTTGTTACTAGGATTTAATTTTTCTGCTTGCGTGCGACACTAAACTCAAGCTTCCTGTGAGGAGTTTTTAAGCTGGTTATAAAACAAACTGTTGAAAATACTGACGTCTCTTTATGACCTAAACATTCAGAATTTTACATTTTAGTCAAATTTTTAGAAAATACATTAATGTAATAATAATTCACTTTTAGACCGCAGCACAGTGATTGTAGTTCTACACAGAGCAAAGGCAGCACGTTGGCTTCAGCATACACATTAGCAAAGAAACCTTTTGTTAGATATGCCATTCTGCCCATCTCATGTCTTATAAATCTACAATTAGTCTGTATAATTTATTTTAAGTTTGATAAGCTGGTCTTCTCTGTGAAGTCCTCAGTATGTGGCCTTTTCTTTCTAAACATTGGATGTCATATTTTCTACATATTCAGGACTTTTTCTTTATTCTTGTTTGTATTGCATGAATACATTTTTTTTTTACCTGTTTATATACTGCACTGGTTTTTAATACATCTGTAGGTTTGTGACAAAATGTGAATCAAAAAAACTCACTGCAACCTTTCTCCTGTTGTTGTTGTTGTTGTTGGAAAAGAATTGCCTCTTTGGAGTAAAATGATCTTTTT
This sequence comes from Labrus mixtus, assembly GCF_963584025.1. Taxonomy (NCBI): domain Eukaryota; kingdom Metazoa; phylum Chordata; class Actinopteri; order Labriformes; family Labridae; genus Labrus; species Labrus mixtus. Next base: position 17,413,128 of record NC_083632.1, read on the forward strand.
GTCTTGTTTTCGTTTTTTAAGAGCTGAGTTTTTTTTTTGCAGTGCGTTGATTTGTTTCCCCATGCAGGTTGTGGAATTAAGTCTTTGCCTCGATTATCTTCTCAGGAAGTGTCTTCTTGAGTAGACGAAGAACAAATCAAAAAGTTGTGTGAGAGAAAATTCTAATGAGGCTTCTTTGTTTTGTTTGGAAGCTTCAGCGTTTCACGGTTATGTTCACTCATTCGGCCTAACCTTTCCTTCAAAACGCACTCATTGCAAATAAGTTGTTGCTCCTGTCCTCTCCTCTCCTCTCAAACCTAAACTTTGAGGTCAGATAAATTCCAGTCTGGTAGGGATACATTTGAGCTACACACATTTTTGAAGAATGCATATAAGTTGCTACGTATTTGAATAAAAAAAAAAAAAAAGATTCCTTAGATATTGGATGTGTAAAAAAGATCTGGAGTTGTAGAATTTGTTCTCTGGATGTGTAAATAAAACGAGTGGAGTAGTTTCTTTAGCAGCGAGCTCTGAGCGGTGGACACACACTTTCTATTTGTATTCGTGACTCTGAAGTTGAATGCAAAAAGCAACAGTTAAAAAGCACAAATTGATTGATTCTACTGGCACTGTTGCAGCCTAGTGAGTGAGCATGCCGCCATTGTTGTAGCCAATCAGCGTCAAAGTCAACTGTCTGACTTGGAGTCATCGTAAGTAATAAGCCTTTTTTTCTGCATGCCTGGCACTTGGCAGCCCTAAAACTGGCTGTAACCAAATGATCTGTGTGTGCAGCGTTCTGACTATGCTCCGTCCGACGGCGAGCGCCCCCCCCTGACCCGCTGGATCCGTTTAGGAATCTGTAAGCTCAGCGGAGCTCAACCATGAGCAGCTGGACTTTAACTGTTTGAAACAGCATAGGGGTAATGTGTTGTATGGATGGTAATCAATTGATTAATACATACAAAGACAGCAGAGAGTAAACACTGATTTCTTAAATTTGAAGATGATTCATTCAAACAGTACTGCTCTCACATGGTGTAGATCTACAGTCTGCATATAGAAAGAGAGATACTGAGATAAAGAGGACGATTCTTCATGTGAATGATGTACCTGAACCGCTTTGTCCATCGAGTGCGTTTTGTTGTATCTCGCTGTCTTTATCTGCGTTCTCTCTCTCTTTCTTTTCTTCCTTAATCTCTCTGTTGCAGCATCGCTCTACCTCTGTCGTATCGTTGCGCTGTTGCTGAAACTCATTAGCTTCATTTTTCTCTTGAAGAGGATCACAGAAAAAGCCGCCGGTTTAAGCAGATTACAAAAGTGCATACAGCAGACGTACAGTACAGTATAGTGCAACAGCAACAAAACACTGTGTGTGTGTGTGTGTGTGTGTGTGTGTGTGTGTGTGTGTGTGTGTGTGTTCAGGTGAGTGCCCTCATCTGAAAGCAGAAGAGAGAGAAAGAAAAAAAAGCGCTAAAACTGGAGCAGTACAAGATGTTGATGATTTCGGGGCGCTGAGTCTTTTGAAGTCAGCGGCTCAGATGAGGAGATCAGACTCTCCTCCCGCAGTAACAACCGCATCACTTCAACGTTTCTCATCAACAGCAGCTGCAACACGAGACGGAAAACACACACACGCACGCACGCACGCACGCACACACACACACACACACACACACACGCACACACACACACACACACATAGGGTTTCCAGTGCTGCAGAGTGTCGGTGATATCCTGGTTCTCTCGAGCTGCTGATTCTCTGATTCTGATGCTTCCCAATCAGTTATCTTAAAACTGTAATTCACATGTTTTTACAGGTTATGATTTCCTGATTTGGTGAACGGCTCTCTATAATTATACCAACTACAAATAGTCTTTAAACGAGGGCAATCAAAAACTGCCAATCACTGCACATGGACTTTAAATGCATGCTTACGTTTGATTCTTCCTTCAGACATTGTTCCATTGAACTCAATAATTTAGCAGCGTCACACTGCAGACACACACTGTACAGGTGTCCTGAAATGAGACGTCTGTTTCTATATTAGTGGGTTAATCTCATTTGAATGGACTCAACAAGTTAAGTTTGCCCGCTGCATTTGCAGATTTTTATTTTATTTTATTTTACTTACAATAAAGTCAGGCACAATTTTTCAGCTTTGTATACAAATAAGATGTTTATCTGGAAGTTTCAGGTGAATGTGGCTTGAAATTAGACAACAACTGCTAAGATTAACATTTTTAAAGTGTTTTCATAAAGACTGTAGGTCCATTCGAAGTGATGTTATAATTTTCATCCTCCTTTTAAGGTCTTTCTCATTTATCCAGCAGACACCAAAAAGAGTCCTTTATCGTGGGATCTTATCGTGTGCACAGGAATGTCATTAAATCAATCGGACATTGACACTCACGTACACTCTTATATAATCAGGTTTTTATGCAACTACTTTTCAGCATCACATTCATTTTGGACGAGAATGTAGGATCAACTGATTTCTGTTTCATGTTGACAAAAAGAAGAACGTTGGTTAACATTTTCAGTGAGAAGTAAATTATGGTATTAAACTTTTCAGTATGATGCAGAGAACGTCTTTTATTCGGTTTAAACAAAACCAAAAAGTCGTCTTGCACTCTGCAGAACCACAGATATGAGAGGATTTATACATTTCTGTATCGTCAAGGATTCAAGCAGAAAAAAAGGAAAAGCAGAGACTTCAACAACTTCATGAAAACACAGCGGGCCCTCTTTCACCAACCGTTCTTCAGAACAAACTAACTGTTCTTAAATCATACTGAGAGACTTTTTTCAGATGATTCTGGGATTCACAGATGTTTTCTTATGAGGGATTTGTTCTGAGGTAAGAACAGAAGTAACGAACACTCAAGAGCTCTCTTGCGCACATTAAAGTGCTGACCAGCTCGGGCAAAATGATAGTTATTGCTTTTAATTTGTGTAATATTATAGATGGTTACATTAAAATATTTTATATGATAATTAATTAAATATTTAATTTATATTTTTATGATCGTAAAAATCTGAGGGGTATATTTAAAACAAATTAAAGCGACACCTGACACTTCAGTTCACAAACATTAATCATGTTGATAGCATCCCATGCATCTTTTTTTCTGTTTCTGTGTAACCATGACTCACACTGCTGAATCTAACTCCTCCTGCAACCGCTAAAGACTCTTCTTCATCGTCTCCGTTAGGCGTCTCCATAACCTTATTTTTTTGCCATCAGCGTGTGTGTGTGTGTGTGTGTGTGTGTGTGTGTGTGTCTGCAGGTCCCTGCACTCATGCCCTTTTATGGGCATTAGTGGGCGGTTACCTATGCTAACTGGGAACAACAGTCAAGCGCTTTCAACTCACGAACACAAGGAGAACACAGCTGAACAGTTCAGTCATCTAAGAACACGTTGACGAATCTGTCAGAGAGTCTTCATAGAAATCTTCTTCAGCACAAACTCTAGAGAGGATATTGATGAATGAGGCCCGATCTGTCCAAACGGATACAAGCCTGAGCTTATTTATGATTTGTGCACAAAGCAACGTGTTTGTGTTGCGTTCATTTAACCTGACTGGAGCCTGATCGAGAACTCTGACGGTCCTGAAGTTTGTTCGCCCACCATCCACCTCCAACCAGCTCATTGTCTTTAAACATGAAACCTAAACAGTTATCACTTTGTCTCCGCAATTCAATTAGGAGAGCAATTAAGTGATACACACACCGCGTTGAATAGACTGTGTGTGTGCATGGAGGACACACACACACACACACACACACACACACACACACACACACACACACACACACACACACACACACACACACACACACACACACGACCCTGCAGGCACACCAAACGTCTAATTCATCCCTTTTCCATTTTTGTTTCACCTTTCCTCCTCTTCTCCTTGTCTCATTACGTCTTTATATCTACTCTGCAGCCTTTAAACTCTTCATGTTTGTGGCTTCATTTCAGGTTCATGAATGTTGTCGTGTTTATCGGAAATATGATGAACTATTTGTCTTTCTTTTTTTCTGAGTTTGCAGCGAGGGAAGCATCGGAACAGCATCGCAAAGTGTTTGATTTTGTGAGATGAAAATGTTCTTAGTGACGCTGCAGTAATTGGGAGATAAATGCAAACATGCTTTTTAATATAAAGTGTTAATGCTGGAAAAAAACATGTGTGGGTTTAAGTACGGATAAAAAGCATAATTTGTGCGTACCAACAAAAGCAGTATCTTAAGAATCAAACACTCTGTGATTTTGTGGAATAAATATAATATCCGCATGAGGTAATGTTGCTACACACACACACACACACACACACACACACACACACACACACACACACATACTCGACAAAAGAGACGGGAAAAGGAAAACACTGAGAGGAAAGACAAGTGGGAGACGAGAGAGAAAAAGAGCGGAGAATGAGGCGAGCAGTGGGGGGGGGTTTATTCCTCCACAGTCCTCAGTGGATTCCAACTGGTACAGACAGGAAGTGTTTAACTATTAGGTGAGCCTTGGTAAAGATTCCTCCCCCCTCTCTCCTTACCCCTCCAACCCCCCCCCACCACCCCCCTCCCTCTCTCCCTCCCCGGGGAGAGCAGAGAAGCTTGCACAAGCAGATTTAGCACATGGTATTGACTTAAGAAGATGTTTTTTTTTTTCTCTCTCCCTCTCTCTCTCTCTCTCTCTCTTTCAAGGCAACGCCTTAGATAGAAACAAAAAAAATAATGTAGAAAAGAGAGACAAAGGGGGGGATGGAAAAGACAGAGAGAAGGAGAGAATGAGAATCCGATACACGGGACGGAGGAGGTGAATGTGTTGCGGGATGAAGGGGGGTTGTTTAGTTGTGATGCATGTTGTCCGTTCAAACGGATGGGATGAGGAGGAGCAGGCAGATGAGGAGTGGGAGCCGACTGAGGGTTTGAACGCAGAGTCAAAAGGAAGACACAGCCGCACTTTGTCAGGAGTCACGCTCGACCGATATCGGCTGTTCAAGGCCGATACAGAGAGGATAAATCAGCAGGAAGGCAAACAGGGTGAGCTTTTACCTCCTTTTACCAAATATTAAGTAACAAGAAACACGGTAAAAGTTACAAATACATCGTCAAAACATGTGTGCATAACCATTTTATCCACAAATGTGCCAAATTCAATACATCTCAGAGGCTTAACAACCGTCCTATAAACCTGCAGTCTCAGAGCATTTACCCTCTGATTCCCTGTCTTTGAACATGATCAGTGAAATACATTAAAACTGTCACAAGCGTTCAGCTATTCCACTAAAGTTTAAATCAAGATTGAATCTTTGTGTCATTGTGTTGTCCTCACAGCTCAGCGAGGCAGGTCTGTTCTTTTTTAAAGGACTTCAGTGTAAAGCTGTCTCGAACACACCACTGTGAGGTTTTGGTCAAACTTATACGATAATACAATCACTGAAAAGCTTCAAGAAGGAACACACTGAATGACACTGATTGCAAAGATGAGATGTTAGAAACCAAATTGGATGGAGATAAAAAAAAAAAAGTCAAACTCTCAAAAGTCCTCATTCAACATTCAACATTCAACATTTAGCTCAGAGGATAAATATGTGGTTCCAGGTATGAAGCCTCCGTCGCGTCAGATTGGAGTAGAAACAGAAACATGCTGAAACTTATTGGACATGTGAAACCTTGCTCTTCAAGTTGTGAAAAACAAAATGATGTCAACACACTCGGAAGGGAATCCTTTCTCTGTGTCATGAAAAGAAACCACGACAAGAGCGAACGTTTCTGTCTGTCCACAGATACTGCTTCAGAGGAAAAATCCGCAGTGCAAAGAAACACTTTCAGGCAATACAGAAGAAGAAAAAAAAATCACGCCACTGCAAATGTTTAAGTATGAAGCTTTTTTTTTTTTTCCAGCACAAAATTCAAAAGCAAAGCTTAAACAAACTTTGTGTTATGTTGAAGGGTTGTTCCCCATGAGTCGTTACTATAATAGATAACACACACACACACACACACACACACACACACACTGAGCGACCAACAGACTGCTTCCCTGAAGACTTGTGGTGTTTGTGTCACATCATAGAACTGTGTGTGTGTGTGTGTGTGTGTGTGTGTGTGTGTGTGTGTGTGGATCCCAGCTGGTGCCTGCTCCGTGTGCTTGTATGTATGTGTGTGTGTATATGTGTGTGTGTGTGTGTGTGTGTGTTGCCAGCAGGCGGGTGGTCTGGGCCGCCCTGTAAAGGTGATGTGTGGCGGCTATTTGGAGTCTGGACGTGGCAGGTTAGCTCACCGCAGCCCGCTCATATTTTATATGGCAGCTCTCTCCAGTCTTATCATATTTTATACGGCTGCAATAACAAAGTGTCTGGAGGAAAAAAGGCACCGCCTGCCACCGCACATGCTGCCAGTAGTAAAAAAAACTGGGCACAAACACACACACACACACACACACACACACACACACACACACACACACACACACACACACACACACACACACACACACACACACACATACACACACACACACACATCCACAGAGGCACAGTTAAATGTTCTGGCAACACAACACGGCAATTGACCGACGTGGTGTCAATTGAGTACTTTTACAGTAAACAAACAGAGCGAGCACACAGAGTGATAACTGCACAAACGAGGAACAATTAATAGAAACACAGGCGGCTAAATGACAGGCACGCAGCCACTCCACAAACCCAGCCAGCACTCATTTCCTTCTATTGTCTAATTCATCTCAGAGCCGACATCTGTCCCTGTCCTGCTGCCCACTGAACACACACACACACACACACACACACACACACACACACACACACACACACACACACACACACACACACACTACACACACACTACACACACACTCACAGGGGGGGTGGGGTGGGTTTACTCCATGTGTTCATCAATTAAACCCCTCTGAGTGTGATCATGAAGAGAGAGGAGAAGTGATGGAGTGAAGTTTTTTTTTTTACCGTAAGAAGCGTGTCACATTGAGAAGTTTTTAGAGACTGAGAAAAGGAGATCAATGGAAATAAGAGACGTTGTGTTGCAGGGGGTGAAGTGTTTCAGTTTTTAGAGTCACTTTGATGAAGGAGGGAGAAAAAAGAAATAGAGGGAAAAAAAAGTACAAGAGGAAGAATCAGGTGGAGCTGCAGGGATTACCTCTGTTAAATCAAAAAACTGTTTTGATCATGATAACTGCTTTCAGTTTCTTCTTTTTTATTAAGGGGAAAAATGTGCTTTCGTTTTTATTTATGACAGACATTTTATTGTCTGTAGGATGGACAAATGAAACTAAATACAGAGTAACGTTTGAGCTTTTTACAAATCTTTACGTTTCACACACTGAAATAATAAGCGGATAAATACGGACGATGATCTGCAGCTATATCGGTAAATTAGACAGATTCCTGCTGCAGTCCTGATCCAAAAATAAATTTAAAAAGCTGATAAAGAGTTCTGAATCTGAATTTGGAAATAAATTCAAATAGGTGGCGTTATGTCACAGGAAGTGATCGTGGTTCAGAGTAACTTTAATGAATGAGAGAGTAATAGAAATACATCGTAACATCAAAAATGTTAAAGTAAAGTTAAAGAAGCGTGCACTCCTGACTGTGAGTGAAAAAGAAAAGACAGAAAAAGCGGTGAGCTCAGAGGTGTGTGTGTGTGTGTGTGTGTGTTTTTGTGAATGTGGGATGTGTGTGTGTGTGAGTGTGTGTGTGTCTGTGTGTGTGTGTTTGTGTGCGTGTGTGTGTGTGTGTGTGTCTGTGTGTGTGTGTGTGTGTGTGTGCTGCTCTCTTACCTGGGGCAGATAGAGGAAGGCAGGGGGGCACTGCAGAGAGTGGGGTAACATCCCGGAGCCGGACAGTAGCATACAGCCGGAGTTTGCCATAGAGCACAGCATGTGGAGACGGGACACCTTACTCATAGAGACTCACCTACACCTTTTTTTTTTTTTTCTTCTCAAAGCTCCGCTCTGTCTATCCTCTCACCTCTCTCAACCTCTCTCTCTCTCTCTCTGCCTTTACTTCTTCTTCTTCTCTTCTTTCCTTTACTTCTACCAGCGGCCGCGGCGAGCACTCAGAGTTACTACTTCAGAGGATGCAGGAGGGACGAGGGATGCCCGCGCGTACACACGCTTTACACACACACACACACCCACACACACACACACTGCTGCGGCTGCTCACACACACACTCTGAGAAGCATCAGACGGACTGTGCGTGTGTGTGTGCGTGAGAAAGAGTGTGTGTGGGAATCTAATGTGTGCAGACAGGCAAAGTGATGCTTCTGCCTCTGTCGCTCTCTCCTCTGTTTACTTTGAGAAAGAGGTGGGGAAGCAGAGGCACGCGAAGGGGTACGGAAGGAGGAGGAGGGATGGATGGATGGAGGAGGAAGGAGGAGGCAGGGCTAAAGGAGGCTTGGGAGGTCCTTGAGGAAAGAGAAGGGAGTGATTGGAGGGGAGAAGAGGGGGCTAGGAGGGATAGCGGAGGAGGGATTGGAGGGAAGAGGTGTGGCTGGGATAGGGAGGAGGAGGAGGAGGAAGAGGAGGAGGGAGGGGAAGGAGGGAGGGAATTCTCAGGGGTATTCTAACATCAAATGGGCAAGCATGAGAGAGCATGTGCATGCTCACACACACACACACACACACACACACACACACACACACACACACACACACACACACACACAACAGTGGGAGAGCAGCTGATCCATGCCATTAACCCTTTCCAAAGAGGTTCAGGACAGACTAGTCGCTAATAGCCAGCTCATAATGGGAAGAGCCGTCTTTACTGCAGCTGAAGCAGAAAACTCAAAGAAATCACAACGCTCAGTGGAATCTGTTTTTTTTTTTTTTTTTTGCAGATTTTTATGCAAAAGAGAAAAAAAGAGTCAAAAACATCCCTAAACACATTATTCCTCCTGTAAAATCCATTTAGCCGTGTTACTCCTGCATTTGCATTCAAAACCAGCTGCTGTAGGATTTTCAGTTTCTTTTAAGCCCTCATACATCTTACTCTCTGATGGTTCGGATGAAAAGCAAGGCATTATTGCCGGGTTGGAATACTTTCCTCCACCAAAAATAATTTGGTTTTTATTTAAGAAACAATTAAGGACGGAAACAATTACGGCGCACGTTGAATGCTTTCTGCAGAAAATCACAGAGCTGATGCAAACGGCTTAATTTAATTTATAGCCGAGCTGTAGGGAGGATATTTTCTTTAAGCGTAGCATTTCCCTAGAAAGAACAGAGCTAATGGCTGAATAATGAGATACAGTAAAATATACATCCCCCCAACCCCGACTCCCCCCTCCCCTTCTTCCCCCTACATTCATTTTGTGCCTCTGCAGGGCCTTGTAGAGGAGGGGGGGGGGTAGCAGTTTATTTTTATTTT